>NC_056748.1:1144451139-1144491139 GCF_019279795.1 Protopterus annectens | reverse complement strand
TCAAACTAACAATCCTGAGAACAGCTTCAATGCATTTATAAGCATCTTTTCTGAGTAATTTTTGTTCAGAAGACAGTGACAGAGAGCCTTGACAGCCTATTTATTCCTCAACTCCAGGGGTTTCTCCCCCAGCTGAGCTGAGAGTTGTTTGGGAAGCTTGTCATCCAGGCATTCGTGAGGATGGTTTCTGGCATTGCTGGCACCCTGTCAATGAGAACAGCGGTACTTACGTATTATCGCAACCAGATTTTCGCGGTTGCGGTAATACGTTTGTTGGCCCGAAAACGGATTGTGGGACTAAAAGTAAGACAAAATTTGGTGTTTTCTTTGGGTACAACGTAGTTTGTCCCAAATTAGTAGCGTAAATTAACGCTGAAATGTGAAACTTGCTTTGCGTACATCAAAATTGGTTGCACTGCTGTCTTCGTGCAGAAGTGAATTGAGGACGCATGGGAAATTATCGTTCGTTTTTACTGCGTGATGGATCACTACGAAATTGGATACTAAACTTTTTCTTGAGAAGAAGAAATCTGGAGCAACACATTTTTTTGTTAAATAACTAGTTTTATTTGACATACTGTAGGAAATAATTGAAGTTAAAGGTAATAGCAATCTAAACAATCAAACAGAGATGAAGGTCTTGATGATGGATGCTAAAGTTACGAAGAGCATTCTTGTAGTATTTGACAGAAACTGATTTTTTTGTGGGGGATAGCAGTTATTGTTGCAATGTTTTGTGGATGTTTTGCATAGTATTCATGTGGATGTCTTCCAGATGTTTTTGAGCAACATATTTGTAAATATTTTATTGCTGATTAAGGAAGCATACTTGTAGATGGTTCACTTGCTGGGTTACACTTTTTGTTTGGAGAGAAATTGTCTGCTATTGCTGTCAAGATTGCATCAAATAAGTCTTTCTTTAGTGCAAGCGGTGTTTCACGCCAGATATATTCATTTAGGTAGGAGTCCAAATGGTGACTTGCAGTGCCTCTCTGTTTTTTGTTTCTCCACTGAACAGATCCCCACATTCTCTCTATGTGTTGTGTATGCACTCCTGTGTTTGGATTTACAAAGTTGTAGCTATGGTTTACTTTTTCATGACTGAAACCAGCTTCTTCTAGTTGTTGAGTTTGATATGCCCGCCATGAATCTGAATAAATAGTAGTGCCCTGTTTAATGTATTCTTTGATTTTATTAAATAATGTTGCAGCTGTTCTATCAGGAACTTTTACAAGAAAAGTCTCTCTTGTCTCCGTACATATCCCTCCAAATACCCACTGTTGAGGGAGAATACGGCCAGCATTACTTTTACGTCTAGTAAAAAGAGTCTCGTCTATTTCCACAATACACCCTGGCCCTCTGATTTCTTTCTTGTCCTTTTTCTCCATTTCTAAGACACAGACATCACGTAAGTAGTTACTCCAGTCTAGGACTGCCTTGTCAGCCATGTCCATTTCTTCCTGACAGAAACTTATAGATGTCATCTGCTTTGCCCAACAATAAATGAAGCGGACAGCGGTGGTAAAATTAATTCTACTTTCTTCAAAGAAATTACTCACTCAGACTCCTACATGTTGGTAACATTTTTCTGTATTGCATTTCCAAAAAATCTGCTTCCCATAGTATAATGTCATTGAATGTCCAGAACAGCATTCTTTACTTGTTGATATAATGCCATATTGCTGGAAAAGTGCTACTGACTCCTTTTCTGTCTTAGGTAGATCCCACAAACGCATTGTATTTATAAAGGTTGTTTTTTGGGGTTAGTTCACTACCACTGAATATCTACATAGATCGTCTTTACTAATATGAAGTATAACCACAACATTTACAGGCTCACAGCTGGGGATATGGAACGTGTATTACACATAGCGGCTGTGTAAAATGTATTTACAGTGACAAGATGTTGGAAAACAGCATAGCTTGAAATAAGCTCTCATTCCTTTAAATTTACAATGTTTTTGCTACCTAAACAATGTTTTTAGATGAAGTTGACATTGTCAGTGTGATTTTGCATACATTTCTTTTTACATTTCCGCATTGGGAAGCAAACGCTATTATCGCGAAAATCTGGTTGCGATAATACGTAAGTGGGCGGCACAGTGGTGCAGCGGTTAACGTTGTCGCCTCACAGCAAGAGGTTCTCCAGTTCGATTCTCGGCTGGGGTGCCTTCTGTGTGGAGTTTGCATGTTCTCCCTGTGTTCGCGTGGGTTTCCTCCGGGTACTCCGGTTTCCTCCCACATTCCAAAGACATGCATCTGGAGCATTTCTCCCCGGGCCTCCGCTGAAAACAGGCTCTGTGGAACCTAGTCGGACATTCCCGGTCAACAAATGTTAAATAAAATAAATAAAATAAAATAAGTACCAGAGCAGCTGATTGGCCTAAGACCACCTTTCCTGAGTGGGGAGAACAAATAATTTATATCACTATGGAGGCTCAGCATGCTGTTCCCATGTGAATGCTCATCCCCCCCCCCCCCCCCCAGGAAATGCAGACCCATCTTCACCTGCCAGCGCCATCGACTGCTAACTGAAATTACACAGCCTGGGATTTAGCCAAGGCATTATCCCTTTACCCATGCATAAGCAAGAGTGATCATCACATATTTTTCCTATAATTCCTTAGACATCTGTTTTACCTTCCTCATCACCTCCAGGTCAAGCTGCAACCAAACAAGTAAGGTTAACCAACCAGTTAAACTCACTTTCCGTCTCAGTCTCCAAAATCACCTCTTTGCTGTTTTCATCATGTTTTATGCTTTTATTACACTTGTAATGAAATACTACAGTAATAATATCAACCTTATCTAGACTTCTGAACTTTATCGCCCAATTATTTATAAGACATGGAGTTACCACGGGAGGTAACCAACCCTTGAAACTCTACATGATTGCTTTAATGTGTAAACTTCTTTAAGATAGGTAGATAACACTAAACATAGGTATTTTTAATTGTGTTTCTACATTTATTTCAGTTTATAGTCTTTATGTTTAGCTCACTTCTGAAGTAATTTTTGGAATCTGCCGGTGATGCTTTGTGAAGTGCATCATTAGTCTTGAAGCCATTGCAGAAAAAGTCTCGGAGAACCCTTTGGACATTCACTTAAGTATTTCAGCATTTCTAGAAGCATCTTGGTCAGTGACTTTTGATCTCACACAAGTCCTTTTAAGACATACTCATTTTGAGCAAATGTCTCCCATTTCTCTTCAACAATTAGCATCTGCGTTTTAAACAACACATGATTTTAGCTTAGTTCACGTTTCTTCAAAGCAGTTGCTACAGGCTATTTCTTAATCCAACTGCTGAATTTCCTACCTTCCTTTCCTACTGAAAGAGGTCTATAATATTTATTATCGTAAACGATTTATCTTGATTAGTTCTTTTCTAACATGTTTCTGACTTTCAGAGGTCCGCAGCAATGTTAAATGCAAATCTATGTAACAATCAATGTTAATACCCTACAAGTAATTTCATGCTTGCAGTCTGACCTGCTTCTCAGCTAGACCACGTTACTGCTTGCAGTTGAAACTGAGAGTAACTTGCTGAAATTATTGTTGTTCTAACAGCTCTTGAACTCCTTGTTGTTATACTGAAGACCATTAGCTGATAAAACCATCACCTGATGGCCGTACTTGAACCATACAACTTTCACTGTACTTAACAGTATTTGTTAGCTTTATGACCACTGAAAACATTAATAATATTTAACACTTAGGAACTGCATATTTTTGTGATACTGAAATAAATCCATGCCATTAATACCCCATGGTCTTTTCTGAACTAAGACAGCATAGCTCCTATTGAATAATTATTGTTCTATTTTTGTAGTGTCCCTTGTCCAAAGATATCCCCGTCTCTTAACACCAGACTATGCCCAACTGAGAGTTGTACATTTCTTGTTAACATTTCTTTGCTTATACCTAATTAGTCAATTTCAGCTTATGTGCTTTAAACAAGTATACCATCTATATCATCATTTCTTTATGAATGCTCTCTTTGTTTAATATTATTAATATTCTGTATTGACAAAATACTGATGGCAAATTCTTTAAGCATTTGCATCTCTGGATCTTTTTCAGTACATTTCTGAAACCATTTTTACTGTTCTATTACGGCTAATTGTGTTGTAACCCAGATACATTTCAGCTCTTCTCCAAGGAGATCTTCCTGCTGCTGTGGCAAGTGTGAAAAACTCGGCACTATACATCCTTTTTGATAACTGTAAGAAATGATAATACTATACTCTACCGTAATTAGCTGGAATGAGACTGAGGACAAAAGTCTTTATTTGTTAATTACCCAAACTCATGCTGAACAGGTGCCCGTCTTTCCTTTATGGACCGAGTCTTTTGCACTTTTTAGAACGAATTCTCCAAACACTGTAGTTTGTTCAGTAAGGCTTTATTAGATGTTTACAATATCCAAATACTGTTTTCATTAACAGTACTGATAAACAATTAGTGTTCAAAGTTACTGCACGTCATATTCTGATTATCCTGAACAACATAAACTAACATAGCCTTTATTTGACCTGTTTTCTATACTCGGGCTCAAGTGCCTGTATTGTAGCTTAATCATTCTGCCAGGTTAAACTCAATAATCTTAGCTGAACTGCTATCCTGAACACAACATATTATATTGTTTCAGTCCAGCAATTTTCCTTATTTACTTTTTCTAACCTTGGTCTCAGGCTTTGTCTAAGGAACATTCTGTAGCTTGCAAGATTGCATCTTTCCCTTGAGAAAAGTACATTCTGTGTATCTGTATTTTTTTACACACTTTATGCTTATCTTTCCTTTCTATTAAACTGTGTCTCATGCTTGATCAGCAAGGTTATTTTTCTTCCTGCTCAACTGTCTTTTATGCATAAATGAAACACAATTTAGTTTACCCTTTAGCCAGTCTAATGTCTAATAACTACTTTAAAATGGATGTCCCTAATCCAACAATAACCATCTGAAATAATAAAGGGATGGGTTCAAGTGGAATGATTACATTGACAGGTTCAGGTGCTGTTAATGTACCTTTTGAGAGTTTTCTTGAATTCTTGGACATAGGTGCTATTTCTGAGGGTCATGAGAAACTTGTTCCTTGAAAGACCAGGAAAGTAGCTGTAGATATTCTGTCCAATTTATATTTTAGGTTTGTGAATCTGTAAGAGACATTGGTCAGGGTTTCTGAGGGATCTAGGGGGCTTTTAGAAGAGAAGACAAGTGAGGAGATGCTACGGTAGGAGGAGGGCTTGTTCAGGATAGAATGGATAATGCGAACTTGTGTAAATAAGACTTGGTTAGGAAACTCTAACCAGCTGAGTGTCTGAGAGCGTGACAGTGGTATTTTAGAAGGCAGATTACCTGCAAATCTAGCAACTTTATTGTAGGTAATTTCGAGTTTGGAAAGTAGTGAGGACAGCACATTAGTTACGATTTGCAAGCTGTACAGGAGGTTGGGGGCACGGTATGCTTGCAGCTACTTTGGCTTCTGCTGTTATGTCCTCATTTCTTCATCTGTCCCACAGTGTGCATCCTACCACACTTCTCAGGCACATCATTTCCATCAACTCTAGCTTCTTCATCCGCTCTGCCTTTACTGCCCAGGTTTCGGTACCATACAGTAGTGCTGATCGCACCACTGTTTTGAGCACCTTAGTTTCAGCTTCTTTGGCGTTCTTCTGTCATAGATTACACCTGAGACACAGTGCCATTTGGCTGCAGCCCCTCTGATTCTAGCTTTGACCTCTTCATTCTGACTTCCCTTCTCGTCAACCACCCCTCCCAGATAATTGAAGCTATTTTCCTGTTCCACCATCTTCCCTTCTGTCTCAGTTCTCAGCATCATTTGATTTCCTCAATTTGCTGCCATTAGTGCTCTGTTATCCATGCTTAGTTTCATCTTATGTGCCTTCAGTTTTGCATTCCATTCTCCTATACTTTGCTGAAGTTCCTGCTCAGAGCCTGCCTGTAATGACACATTGTCTGCATACAGCAATTTTGTTGATCTGTCCCCTCTATCCTGTTTGCTAATGTAGTCCATCCCCAGTATGAACAGCAGTGGTCTCAGAGCTGAACTGTGGTGCACACCTACTCCCACTGGGAACACTTCTGTGAGACAGAACACTGTTCGTACTTGAGTCACTGGGACCTTGTTCATTGCCTGCACTAATTCTACCAATGTTTCTGGGACTTGAACCACCATAGTTACTGCCCAGATGAGCTTTCTTTGGACCTTGTCATATGCTTTCTCCATGTCTAGGAATACCTAGTAGGATGTTTTCCTTATCTCTAGCTTCTTCTCAACTATCTGTTTCACTGCAAACATCAGGTCAGTTATGTTGCATCCTAATCTGAATCCAAACTGCTCATCTCCCCTCTTACATGCTACTGTTCTACATTTTTGTTTACCAATCATCTTTTCCACAACTTTCATGCAATGTGATAGGAGCTTGCTGACTCTGTACTGCTCATAGTTGTGGATGTTCTCTTTGTTCTTGTACACTGACACGGGTATGCTTATTTTCCATTCATCTCGGATAGGCCTTTCTCTCCACAGTGTTATCAGTGCCCTCAGGAGCTATTTATCTCCTGTCTTACACAGCATCTTTATCATATCTGCTGTGACCTCATCTGAGCCTGCTGCTTTCCTTGAATTTATTTTCCTTCGTGTCATTCTTACTTCTTCTAGAGGGCGCTCTTCTTCTTCTCTCATTGTAGACTGTTTCAGGGCAGTACAGCTTCTGTGGGTTTTTTTTTTTCATTTAGAAGCTGTTGTAAATACTCCTTCCATCTGCCTTTGATGTCCTGTTGAGTAGGTTTTTTGCTGGCATCCCTTATGAAGGGTGTCTGACTGTCTTCTTTATCTTTCTGTATTTGCCTTGCAACCTGATACAGTTTTATGCCACCTACTGAATCACTTTCCAGAAGTTGGTAGTGTACCTCCAGTGCCCTATTCTTGGCTATTGCAACTCCTTTCTTAGCTTTTTTGTTAGCCAACCAGTATTCCTTCAAAGCCTGGTCAGTCTTTTCTCTCTCCCACTTTTTCCTACATTCCTTTCTTTTGTTGACTTCCTGGACTTTCCACCACTGCCACCTTTCTTTATATACCTTGTTTCCATATCTGGCTTGGCACATCTCTGTTCTGTAGTTCTCACACATGCTGTTTTGAGGTGTTTCCATTCTTCTTCATCTCCACCTATTTCCTCCTCTTCTTGGAGTACTAGAGCCCTCAGTAAGTCCTTGAACTGTTGTTCTTTATCTCTGGTCAACTTCCAGCTCTTCAACCTGGTCTCTCTTACTCTCAGAGCCTTCTCTGATCAGTTCTTCCAGTTGATTGTGGCAACCAGTAGTTTATGCTCTGGGCCAACTGTTTCATTGGGGATGACTTTATAATCACTGATTCTACCTCAGTGCCCTTTCTTTACCAGGATGAAGTCAACCTGAGTTGTATGTTGGCCTCTCTTGTATGTGATCATGTGACTCTCTGTCTCTCTCTTTTTCTGAACCATGTGTTGACTACTATCAAGCCATTTGTCAGATGCAAGTCTAGAATGGCCTCTCCTCCTCTATTCCTTTTGCCCCACCCATGTGGAACCAGGCAGTCCTCATATCCTGTTCTGTCTGTCCCGATATGTGCATTCAAGACTCTTTATCAACAGCAGTCATGTTATCCTGCTTTATCTAGTAGGTCCTACAACTTCTGTCTAAATGCACTATTTTCCTCACTGTTACAACCCTGCTGTGAGGCATAGGCTGAGAGTATGAATACTTCCCTAGCTTTACACTGGAGTCTGATTTCCATGAGTTTGTCATTAATTCTGATGATATTCCTCACTGCCTTCTGAAGCCTGTCTCACCACAATTCCCACAACATTTCTAGCCTGTCCCTCACATGAGAGTAGACTCTGGATCCCAAGACAAGTAGCTCTGCTGCATTGCCCTTCCATCTTATTTCTTGGATACATCAGATGTCCAGCCTCCTTCATATCATCATGTCATCCATTTCCAAGATGTGTCCTGTCAGTGAGTCTACATTGTGTACCAATTCTCAGTTCATGTTTGGCAGGTTGATTGGTTTTATGTCCCGCTTTCACTAAACAGTGCTATCCCAGGTAACCCAGGCAGAGCAACTAAACACCGGCCAGTCAGTAGCTTATTGACCCAGGGCTGCTGAACTTTATAGCAGGTCCACACTGGCCAATAGGGGCACATATACCCCTCTGACCATTAGCATGGTTCCCTGGCATAGGTCAGAATAGGCTGGGTCCTCAACCTACTAATCACCAGTAACTGCCCATGCCCATTTTGGTGTCATTAATCAACATGACTGAATCACCTAGAGCCTTACTTCATACCATTGAGTGGCTAGCCCTGCCATGGCATGCAGTCTGTGGTCTGTGTTCCGCTATCTTGAGGATACTGCATATCACAGTAGATGCCAAAAGAGGTTGGTCTGTACAACTCTTCCCACTATAGAGCACCATGTAGAGTCTGTGCTGCTGCTCACAGCTGCATTCATTGGTGAGTCTGAGATGGAAACACTCAGCGTGTTTTTGGAGGTGGGAGGAACCCCACAGAGACACAGGGAGAACATGCAAATTCCAAATAGGCATTGGTCAGAGGTCAGGATTGAACCTTGTGCATGGGAGGCAAAGGCCTTAACCATTATGCCAGCTAGCTATCTTTTCTTGTTAGTTTTGCCAGCTTTAAACAGATAAAATTAATGCTGTACCACATAATGTATGATAAGTATTCCCAAGAAGGTAATTTTTTACACAATTGCTGAAATGCAGTCAGTGGTTGAAATAGAGTGATATAAAAAAGATTCACACAGCCTCTCTTTTTTTCTGAATAACTAGCTTTATTTATTCAATCTTTCTAATTTCAGGTAACTGTATTTGAAGATATTCCTCTTGGAACAAGTATACTGCAGGTCCGTGCTACTGATGCTGACTCTGGAAACTTTGCAGTGATTCAGTACAGCCTGGTTGATGGTGAGGGTCGATTTGGCATCAATCCAACTACAGTAAGTATGTCTTAACTGAATATAGTTACAAAGAAAAAACATGCATATATTTCTGAATCAGACACAAGAAGGAGAGATCTATGCAACGGGTATTCACAAATTCACCCAAGCTTGACTAACCTAGCCTTCCTTGTGAGAGGAGGTGCAGTCTAAGGGTATGTTTTGGCAATACATAAATAGTCGTAAGACTTGGTTACCTTGCATTTCCTATAACTACTGTGACTGATGTAATGCAGCTTTAAGCATGATATAAAGGCCAAGATCTGCATGAATTAATATCACCAAGGAGTATAAACTTTATTTCAGAGGTCTAAGCATACAGTTGTGTGGGTGTGTTAGTTAAGACTCTCGGGGTTGAAGGATGGATGTGTATACGCCTATCAAGATTTAATCACAAGCCAGTTACTGTCATAGGGGTTGTAGATTGGTAGATTGGATAGGTTTCCACAATAAACAGTGAACGATAAAAAATGAACAGTTTGTTTGACAAGTAAAAACACTTCCCCTCCAACTCAAGGACTCGATTAGTCCTTTCAGTGTAAGGTGTTCTGCTAAAAATCAAGATTGACTAATTTGTTTTATTGATGGCAGCGGTGGTGCAGCGGTTAGCATTGTCACCTCACAGCAAGAGGCTCTCTGGTTCGATTAATGCCTGGAGCACCTTGTGTGCGGAGTCTGTATGTCCTCCCCATGGTCAAGTGATGTTTAAAGATATGCAGGCAGGTGCATGCATGAATGGGTGTGCCTTCTTTGAAGGTTGGGTGCCGGGCTGGCAACTCGGCACCGTAAAAATCCACTGCCAATCATAAGCGGACCGGTGATCCACTGTGCTGACCCCTAACTGGGAAAAGCCGAAAGACATTGTTACAATGGTGCTGAATTTGGGTCCTTACATCACATGACCTCCCAGGTGAGAGCCCTTAGGCCCATTCATTTCTCCCAGGTGAGAGCCCTTAGGCCCATTCATCCCCCCCCCCCCAGGTGAGAGCCCTTAGGCACATCTATTCCTTCCAGTTGAGAGCCCAAAAAAACATTCATTTTGTATATGTGGGAGCCCATAGATCCATTCATTCTGTCTAGGTGAGAGCCCATTGTCCCATTCATTCTTCCTAGGTGACAGCCCTTAGGCCCACTCATTCCTCCCAAGGGACAGCTGTTAGGCGTACTCATTCCTCACAAGGGACAGCCCTTAGGTGCATTTGTTCCTCCCAGGTGAAAGTCCTGTGGGCTACTCATTCCTTCCAAGGGACAGCCCAAAGACCCACTCATTCCTTGCAGTCAAGACCCCATTGACCCATTCTTTCTTCCCAGGTGAGATCACATAGGCCCATTCTTTTCTCCCAGGTGACAGCCCATTGGCCCATTCATTCCTCCCAGGTGAGAGCCCATTGGCTCATTCATTCATCCCAGGTGAGAGCCCATTGGCCCATTCATTCTTCCCAGGTAAGATCCCGTAGGTTCATTCATTTTCCTTAGAGGTGAATGTTGAGTGCCAGTAGTCGTTCTCTCATCTACTGTGTGAGGAGAGCCTTTTCTATTTCTGCAGCTATGATCTCATGCCACCATATGACTTCAACAAATTCATGTATGATAGGCACATACATGCTTCAATACAAGAAGCTTTTGTTCCATGGTGCTATGTACTACAGGGCAAGTGTGGAAATCAAAGACCTCTCTGTGGACCAGTTGCTGTCCCTTCCTCTGGGAAGGGAAAGGTAATCATCTGCCACTCAATCTCATCACCCATGCCTAGCTCCCTCCACCATCTAGACTTCTAGTCAAGGCTGTTTGTGTATGTGAGTATTTGTTTGTGTTTGTTTGTGTGCATGCATGCGTGCGTATTGTCACTGGCATCTCAGAAGCCAACACAACTAGATGGGAGGTCCTGATTTTTAGTCTGAAATTTTTATTTTCGCTATTTCCAGTACTCATGTGGACAATTTATAGGTTTTTATTTGGTGTGTGTAGTAGGTGATTTTGTAAAGATCCTTATGGAAGAAAATTTTAATGAGGATTATAGCTAAACCAAAATTGTTTAATGTCTGCAAAGGTGAAGGCTTAAGTTTAGGTAAATTGAATACAGTAACATTTCAATGCTGTTTATGTTGTCTGTATGTCAGGTTTAGAAAATTGGAGTTGTATAGCCAGTAAGTCAGACTGCAGGTTGATTTCACCAAGAGATTAAAGGTTGCTACTAGCATGGAGTGATGTGTACATTGTGCTTGGTGCATGTATTCCTAAGTGTAGTACAGATAAAGGAACAGAAGATTTAATCTTTTATGTGGAAAAGTCATTAATAACAGGATAGTAATTATGAGTGCTACTGATT
Organism: Protopterus annectens; assembly: GCF_019279795.1. Classification (NCBI taxonomy): domain Eukaryota; kingdom Metazoa; phylum Chordata; order Ceratodontiformes; family Protopteridae; genus Protopterus; species Protopterus annectens. The sequence goes on along the minus strand of NC_056748.1, from coordinate 1,144,479,790 downwards.
GTTTAAATATTTGGTTCCCTAACCCAATGAATATCAAGCCGTTCCCTTTAGGTGTCCTACTAAAATGCTAATTTCTTTCAGAGGCAAGATTCCACCAGCCAGCTCATTGGGGGACACAAATCAAACACTGAGAGTGTTGTCATCATCAGGTATAGGAGTTGTGGCTTTTTTAGTTATCCACCTAATTCCCTTTCCTTGACACATGGGTTGACATTTGCTGTGCTCGACTCAGAAGACACATGCATATTTCAAACATACTTACCCCTCGGCATGTAACACAAGCGCTTGTACAAACACAGTGGTCAGGTTCCTCTCAACTGACAAGCTACAGCTTATAACAGTCCATCCTATTCCACATCCACAGTGCCAACTCCTCTATCAACTGATCTTATGTCAAACCGAGGTCACTGGTGAAAAAATGAGGCTTTCTCCCTGTTTGTAACTAACCTGGCCAGCTACTGATGGATTTTACACATTTGTTTTTGTTAATATTTTGACCCCAATACCCCTGCTCATCAGACATTCATCTCAAACTGGTTCATTCTTTCTCCCTGAATCAAAACATCCTAGCATACAAGGAGAAAGAGGCAAAATGAAAGAATTGCTACCACGATCCAATTGGAGGCCAAGAGATTTTTTTAATGCTTCTAACATTTCCAATTGCACAAACACCATAACGTGCCAGCTTCTTTGGCTCATTTTCTGAAATGCTGTCAGCTCTTTGGAGGGAACAAAATCTCTCAAAACTCTATTCCAGGAAGTATACTTGCATACATTCCAACAGAAGGTGCTCCTTCAGCAGAATATTGCCAAGTCCTTTGTGCAGGATGTGCAAGCTAGCATCAGCTGCTCAAGCCCATTCCTTAATAACTGGCTCCTCCACTCCCTAGGCTTCTAACTCCTGTCAAGGGAGTAGGAGCAAAATTTGTGTTCATTGGTTCATATGTGTGTACTAGGATAATGGCCCTGGAGCCTTTACAAGCCTAGCCTAAAAAAATTGCCCAGGCACCATGCCACCCAATGTTAGTTCACAGTGCCCCTATCCAGTAGGGCAACTGGAGTGATTCCTTGGGTGAACTTTCTGTTACCCATCCACTCATCAAGATTTCTCTTGAAGAGGGCCAGCGAGGTGCTCTGCTTGACATGAATGGTAAGCTTATTCCAGAGTATGGGCAGTCTTTGGGAGATGAATATGTCCCTCCAGCATGCTCTGTTAATTGTGGTAATGAGGTTGTGATCGCTGGAGCATGTGGTGTGGAGGGATTGAGATTTCTTTAGATGTAGCATTTCAAGTAGGGCTGGGTTGGACATGGCTTTGTAAGTCAAGCAGAGATCTTCTCTAAGTAGATGATAAGAGACTGAGAACAGCTGAAGTTTCTTGAGTCTGTCCATGTAGAACATGTGTTTATGGCCTAGGATCCTTTTTGTGAGGTACTTTTGTGGCCTCTCCAGCTGTTGTAGGTGTCTGGTCAGGTACATGCCAAAATGGGGTGTTATGTTCAATGATTGGTCTAATGAAGGATGAGTAGAGAGGGGTGATGACCTCTTTCTTCCTGGATGGTAACCTTTGGTTATAAGATCTGCCACGTAAAAGAACTTTCTGACCACAGTGGCAATGTGGTAGTTAGTCAAAGGAGAGATGGCTGTCAACCTGGGTGCCCAGAACTCTTATGGCCCCTTCAGTGTTCAGTAGGCTCCCATCAACGTGGTAATTCATGGAAACTGAGTTTTTTTCCAAAGGGGATGACAACAAATTTTTTGACATTAAGCTTCAGGCCATGGTTCCGACACCAGTCATTGGTCTCAGAGAGGCCCTTTTGTAGGATGTCTGCATCACTTAGGGAGTTGATAATGACTCCTAGTGTGCAGTCATCAGTGCACTTGGCCAGCCAGAGTCCTTCTGTGTTGGCCTGGACTTCTGAGAAGTAGATGCCAAACAGGAGAGGGCTCAGGACCAAGCCCTATGGGACTCTACTCGTGACTTGTCAACAGTCTCACTTTGAATCCTCAACTTTCACTCTGTGGGTCCTGTCTTTGAGCCAATTTGCAACCCATCTAGTGATGTAAGGATTGATGCCTAGTTTGGTGAGTTTATCTATGATACTTGAGTGGGGAATGGTATCAAAGGCCTTGGCCAGGTCGAGGTAGGCTGTATGTACTGGCTTACCCTCATCCACAGCCTTGGTGACTGTCTCAAAGAAGTCAACCTGGTTCAGCAGGCAGGATCTCTCCTTGACAAAACCAAACTATGTGGGGTCAAGAGTTTGGAGATTACCTATATCTTTGTTAAGCAGGTCCATGATGATGGGCTCCATAGCTTTGCATACCAGACTTGTCAGGCTAATGGGGCAGTAGTTCCCAGGGCCTATAGTTGCTCCCCCTTTATGGAGTGGGATGACTGTAGCAGTGTTCCATTCATTAGGGGACATAGCCTGAGGTAAGGCTGTGATTGAACAGGGCACAAAGATGCGATGCCATATCGTTTTGTAGCTCGTAGCACGCAGCCAGGGATATTATAAGGTCCCATGGATGCTGTATTCTTGGCTTTGGACAATGCAGCTTTTACCTGTGCCACAGAAATGGTGCATACCAAGCTTTCTTCTGGCATTGTGATAGGACCCTTGAGGGGAGGGGTAAAGTTGGCACTGAATCTGTTGGCCAGTATGTTGATTATATCTGTCGGCTCAGTATAGAAGGTGCCATTGTGCAATAACTCAGAACAAATATGGGTATTGCCTTGGAGGTTTATAGTATAGCTATAGAAGGTTTTGTGGTTGTTTTTGGTGTTAGCTACAATTCTTCCTTCACAGCTGGCTTTAGAGGATTTGATACGGGATCTCAAGCTTTTCGTTAAGACTGATAAGGGAGGTTTTCCAGTCTTGTGACTTCATTTTTTTCTGCAACAGTTTCTTCCTTCTGTTGTAGAGTTTATTGATGGCTGGGGACCACCAGATTGGCTTCCTTTTTTTGGAGGAGAACGGCTTAGTTCTATTTGGTATGGCAAGGTCCATGCATTTGTGTACGTGCTTGTACAGTGCATTGGTGTATGATTTGGCAGTCATGCGGCTATTTTCCATTGGCATGGGTGCTGAGAAATTAGCCACCTTTGTTTTTAGGAGCCCAAAGTCGGCTTTAGAGAAGGTTTTGAGGGTGGTCACCTTAGCGGGGGGGGGGGGGGGTAGGGTGTAGGTGAGATGGAGATTTCCATGGTGATCAGTTTCTGATCGGATTTAACCAGGGAGGAACTGACTACAGGTGTAGAGCAATGGTCTCCCATATTGGTGATAACCAGGTCGAGGATGTTGCATCCTCTAGTGGGGGTCAGAATGAGCTGGTCCAGGGCATTAGAAATGATAAATTCCAGAAAGCGTTGGGCCTGTACATTGGCTGTCACCTTCTCCTTCTTCAGCCTAGTGAGTGGGACATCAATGTGCCTCACAATTGAGTCTCCTATGATTAGTACATTGGGCAAAGTGTTTTGCCTTAAGGGCTTAGGTTGAGTGGCACACTGTGGTGGTGAGCTATGTGTTCTGGGGTTGGTGTTGTGCTGTGGTGGCAGAGTGCATTTCTGTCTCGGGGGGGGGGGTCTCTGTTGTTTGGATAAATTTGTATTGACAATCTTCGTGAAGGTGGGTATATGGTTTGTGTTTCTACGTGTGGGTTGTGATGGTTGGTGTTTTAGAGGGCTGTGTGTTCCATGTAGTGAGTTGCAGGTATTGATCTTCTTCTCTTGACCAGTGAGTCTAGTCTTGGTTGGAGCATGCACTGCTTCCAATTTGGTGATATAAGTGCATCTCTCACATGTATGAGTGTTGTGAGGTAAGAAGAGAGAGTTGTCTGTGTACATTAGACAGTTGCCACACTGTCTCAGAATGCCCAAGTGCACCAGGTTAGCAGGAGAAAGCACAGGAAATTGCCCTACAATCATACCAGGAGGGGTGGTCATATCTAATAAATATTGGTGCTGTTACTGTGTAGAACCAGCTAGTGTTGGTAGCACCTAAGTATGCTACAATAAATGCTACAAAAGCCTGTTAAAGTGCTAGACAATTAAGCTAACTGAAGTGCAAGAAGTAAAAGAACAAGCACGTTCTAAGGGAAAAATTGAAGAGCAGACTTTCTGGTACCGGTAATAGTTTATCTCAGCTGAGCACCACTGATTGGTGCACAAACCTGCTCAAACACGGGCTTTTAAACTAGAAAGTTGAACAGGATGGAAATCCTGACCAAACGGCCAATAAACTACAATTTATGGATCAGAAACCACTCCTCTTTTGGAAGATAGGCTACCAAGTGCTTACCACTCCCACAGATAAGCTAGAAGACTTCCCTCCAACACTGAAAGGTCTGGGGGAGCACAGAAACTTACAAAAAACAGTCCTGGATACAGAAAATCTGTATCTGGACTAGACTAGGTACAGGAAAGGTGGGAAACAAGCTTAGAACTTTTTTTTTCTTTGTAGAAAAGCAGTTAAAACAGTAGCAAGTAGTTCAGTTGATGAGGAATCCCATTGTCTGAGGCAGGAGGTGGAGTTGTTGGAATTGGAGATATATTGTATAAGTAGATGTAATATTGCAACAGTTTCTTCCTTCTGTGCAGCAGGATGGGGAAAATTGTACCCTGTAATGTGCTGCTATCATTCAGAGACTTCCAGTCATCGTGTTATGAGTTGTGCCAACAGGCCAGCCTCATTTTGGCTCTGATGAAGTTCTCTAGTCCCTTTATCCAGCAAAGACAAGATAATCCCTGTGATGTATGTAATCCTCAGCAGTGGCAGGGTCAGAAGGAAAACAAGTAAGGTACACACTAACTGAAAAGTGACCATGCATGTTCCCTACATTTGGGAACTTGAGGTGCAGTTCCCGTTTTGACAGGACTTTTGGGATCTTATGTCAGTGGAGTGTGGAAAACACACTAAGACTACAAACTTTTTAGAAATGATGCATGTGAGTTGTACCTCAAAACTCATGAGACAAAAGAACATTAGATCACTCGAATGAGAAAGATCTACTCCTTCCATCTGAGAGCTACAGTATCGGGTGAGGCTATTATTATATTTTGTAAGTGCCGTGAAAGACTAACAATGCTTACACTGTGTTTAATCACTGCTAATGGATAATTTTGCATACTCTTTAGATTTGTAATATCAAGCCAGTAACTCAGTATACAGTCTTACATGTACTTTGTAATACTTCTTTGGTGTGGTTACAGTGAACTCTAGCTAAAGTTTGTTTAAAAAGTAATGCTGAACCAGGCTCAAACACTGAGCAGTCAGAGCAAGGAAGGAGAAGACAGGGTGTAGCTCCTCTGACGAGAAAGATAGAAGGGCATGGACTGAGAAACATATCAGGGCATTTGTAGGAAAGTAAGCACAATGCAAGATTTAAATGTTTAGATCAGTATAAGGCAAATAACAGCTAAAGGGGTGTTGCCAAGTTTGCTGCCCAATTTTCAGCATGTTCTAAATTAATAAACATTAATGGGCAGGAATGCTGTTGGGGCACACAGAACTTGCAAAGAAATGACATTGAGCTCAAGATTATTCAGATATATTTGTATAAGCTTCCTAATTGCCACATGAGAACATTGTATAGTAAACTTCTGCCATCAGTCGGATGACCTTGGATAGTGTTTTTGCTCACGTTTGCCAGTGCTTCATACCTGGAGAATGTGGTCATGTGTATAGTGAACAGTTTTAGAGAACAAAATGACACCTGCATACACATGTACATATATAACTATCTACTTGTATATATGCATGTATGTACATATACAATATATAGATCGATATAGATAAGTGTGTTTGTGTAGAAGAATGTGATACATTTTTAAAGGAAACACAATTCTGCTGTAAGATATACCCAATGTGGTAGATTTTTATACAGCCACCATTGTATTGAGAGATATAGCAAGCATGTGGTACATTTTAATGCAGCCACATTTGTGTTGGGAGGTATTTCCCCCAGGACCTGCCCAAAGGCTTGGACACATTCCCCCATTTAGTCCATTCATTCTTTAAGGGGAAACAAACCAGGAATCAGTCAGACAGGCAAAGTCCTGCAAACCTGTTTGTTACTGCCTAGGGTCCTAATTAACCCATTCTTCCCCTCCAGTGGTGATAGTCACTGGTGGGTAGTGGGCTGGCTTACTTGTCTGGTCTGGTGGCCTACCATATCCTGCTTGGAGGGTAATTTAACACAAAACTGCCTTTGGAGGTTGAATCCATAAAGTCTGTGAAGCTGTGCTTTGTTGAGTCTGCCATCCCTAGTTGGGACAACTCTTACAAATAGTTGCAAAAATGTAGTTTTAAGCCATCCTGCAGATGACACTAGTTTGATCCTAAAATGACTGATATTGTCCCACAGATGAATTCATAACTAATGCTAATGTGGCTATTTGCTTACATACTACCCGAGTTTGCTCATTTGTTTATCTGGACTGAGCATTGCAAATACTTGTTATATAGTGAACATTTTGTTCAAGACCAATCTGTCAGCATTTCACAAAACACGTTTTATTTTTAAAAAGTGCACCAATACAGATATGTTTTGCATAACCTGTTGAGCAGCATTTATATTTGTACGATCCCATATTATAGACACAATTTGTATATGTCAACTCCTTTACCTATAGGTGCACTGCTGTAGTTAGAAATGTCGACCATTTTAGGAGTACCACTGTGCTATTCATCACATCTTATTTCCAGTCATTGACTGTTTCTGACTGCAGTGCATATAAAGTCTACATCATAACTCCTCTATTCATACACTGAACTGTATGACAAAACCTTACAAGCAAACTATGCTGTTTAATTAATGGTAACTTTGTCCTGGGCAAAAACATCTTATATCAGGTTATGACTCTCTGCAGATCTTGTATGTGCCAGGGAAATGCAAAGCTGCCTGCTGTGTACCATGAGAGAATTTACATGAAATATATATTTTTGTATTATCATGATAACTTTGATTCATATACAGTATAGCTCATAGAGTCAAACATGCCCTTTAACATAACCTCTTTATGTTTCAACTGTAAAATAATTTGAGGCCTGCGATTAACTTTTTTTTTTTTTTTTTTTTTTTTTTTTACTTTTTTTTACTTTATCATAGTTTTATGCTTTTATTTGTCACTGCCTTTTACAATGTCATGTTCTAGGTAACTCTCTTCTATTTACTTTCACTGAGACATGAGAATGATCTGGCAGCCATATTTAGTATAAAACAGTCATAACTGATGTCAGATTTTCTAGATAAACAGGTGTTTTCTTACCATACGTATGGTTGTCTGGGTTATGAAATGTTATTAATTCTTGAGATGGTAAGCCATTGTACAATCTACGTGGGCTGTGGTAGGTCAGGTGGATATAAACAATCCTAAGACACTATTTTGAAGAGCAGGTGAAGTTTATTATAATACATTATTTACAGCATCTGTTTAAAATTACTATTTACATGTCAATTATGTAAATATATACTTTATAAAACACACAGAATTATATACATAAAAAATGAATCGTACTAGTCCTCCATCCTTATGCGATAAACAAAGCTTCATCTTTTGTTTTCAGCAGTCGAGTATATCTAGCTTTCCAAAACAACAAGAATCAGGTGAACTATCATGCCCCTGTATCACTTTGCATTCGCATAACTGTTACTCCCCATAAAATATAATACTTACTTACCCAGTCCACTTTATATCTATCCCTGACATTTTATATAACCTTTCTTCAATGTCTTTATACTTCATGAAAACCTTACTGGTAAATTGTTCAACAAAATCCACCACACAAAAAAAAAAAAAGCTGTGCAGCTCCCAAACTGTCTTATACCCGACATTTCTTTATTTCATATTATCTAATCTATCTGCAGAAAAACATATCCGAGGATCAGTATAGTAATAGTTAGACATAACATTTTCCTACCAGTTTATCATGTTATCATGAATATTTACTAAAGCTGACTTCCTGATGTGTACTTTATTGTAATATTCATTAAATTCTCCTATAGTATGCACCCGTCCTGATATCACCTCAAATTCCTTCAAAATGTTCTTCATATTTAACCCACATTTCCATCTAATAGTATTGTGTTCTTGTACTGAAAACCTTCATTATCCAAAACAAATATAGAGATGACAAGTAAACAACTAGATTCAGCAAATCTAACCCTCCTTTGTTGTTCTTATTAAACACGACTCATTTAACAGGATTCAGTTTTGAACCCCAAATAACTCTGAACTCAACTTACTTTATTTTCCTGTGGAAGCATTTCCACACCCACTAAACAGCCTAATTTCCCTGAAACAGCAGAATGGAGTAAATGTTAATAGAAACGACTTCTACATCCCTACAATGCATTTAATTTCTTTTCTAAACTTCACACATCTGAGCTTCTCCTATTTTCTGCCCTCCAAACTGAACCTGTAGAACTGATCACTCGGGCCTACTAAAATAAATACCTTTTACTTTAACCATATCCTCAAAACCTTTATATTTCTCTTCAATGAACACCAAATTTACCATCTTCAAACATTCTTTCATCTGTGTTTAACGAACCTGTACCCAGACCCTATTTTTAACCATTTGTAACAAAATCATCTGCATTACTTAAAAGTTAGCACTTTGCATCCAAAAATCAAATCAACTCACAACAGTATTTACTACAAAATGAAAACCATTTGTAACTAAATCATCTGCATTACTTAAAAGTTAGCACTTTGCATCCAAAAATCAAATCAACTCACAACAGTATTTACTACAAAATGAAAAAGCACCCCAACCCCAGGGCAACACCAATACAAATCAAACAGGAATGTGACTAAGTTCCAACCATCCATATTTAATGAAACCTTAGCTAAAGTAAATTGGTAACCCCTCAAATCCCTGCCACTTAACGAGGTTGTTGAGTTCTTTAACTCAACATTCCTAGACATGCTAAATAGGCAAGCACCCACCCGCCAAAAACAAATAAAACATAACCATTCAAGCTGGCTCTTAAAGTCCACTAAAGAAGTCATGTCCACAAGGGATAAAATGTGGAAATCATGGCAGAAAAACAAAGATCCTTCAAGTCTAATACAGTACAAACAACTCCATAACCAGGCAAAGCGTCTAATAGCCAATGATGAAAAAGCCCACTGCCTCCACCTACAAAGCCAACATAAAAATAATCCCCAAAAATTTTGGTCCTCCCTCAACCATCTATTACATCCAGCTTCTCAAAGCAACCCATCCCCTGACCCACAACCTCCCCACCGAACTTGCCCCCCTCTTCAATTCCTACTTCATTAATGCCGTAGCTAACCTAACCACCACCTTTCCTATGGTTAACACCACCACGACCACCAAGACAGCCGATGACCAAACCATCCCAGAAAACAATCCTACACACAACTCTAACCTAAAATTCTCCCCCATGCCCATTGCCACAATAAAAAACTTTTACTTAAGCTTAAACCCTGTACTCTAGCCCCTGATAATCTACCCCCACACTTCCTGCAGCTAGCAGCAAACTCTATAGCTTATCCCATCAGCATACTCATTAACAGAGCGATTAAAGAGTCTCTTGTCCCAGACATCTGGAAAAAAGCATTCATTCTCCCCTTACACGAATGCGGCACCAACACAGACACCACAAACTTTCAACCCATAGCTATTCTCTCACCCCTCTCTAAAATACTGGAAAAATGCATCCATGCCCAATTCCTCAACTACCTACTTGAAAATCAAATTCTGTCAGCCACTCAGCATGGTTTCAGACCAGGGCACAGCACCACTACAGCCCTGCTCTCCTTCCTTTATACAGTTAACCAGGCATGGGATTCTGGTCAAATAATCACTTCTCTTTTCTTCGACCTCTCCAAAGCTTTTGATACCATTTCCCACACTATCCTCCTTTCTAAACTATCTACCCTCCACATTTCCCCACCTACTCTACAGTGGATCAATAGCTATCTCTCCAATAGGCTGCAATCCACCAAATGGCAACAGTCTTACTCTCCCTTCCTCAATACTTCCACAGGGGTACCCCAAGGCTCCATAATTGTTCTGTCTTATGTAGCATTTTTATTAACAACTTTCCCACCACTCTCCCACAATGCTCAGTAATCCAGTATGCTGATGACTCTACAATAACATGCACTGCAAATTCCAGCTCTGAACTCCAGCAGATCACCCTGAATGCCCTCACCTCTACTGAATCTTGGATGCTTAACAATCATCTTGCCCTAAATAAAAAAAAAAAAAAAACTAAACTAGTAATTTTTACCCCTAAGAAAACCACTCTCCTAAATAAAAAATTCTTCAGTATACAACCCCAAGACAGTACCACTATAGAAGTCCCACACACTAAATTACTAGGCATTATTATAGATGAAAACCTAAACTTTAACCTACACACAAACAGTAACATCAAAAAACACACCAAAAGCTTGGTGTGCTGTACAGGCACCAATACTTTCTTAGCCACTCTGGAAGACAAACCCTTGCAACTACATTTTTATTACCCTCTCTCCTTTATGGTGCCCCTCTCCTCACTAATATCCAAAATCCTACCAAATCCAAACTTGACATGTGTTACAACAGAATAGACAAATTTGCTGCCAAGGCCAAATTCTCATCCCACCACTGTAACTCACTGAAACAATTAGGCTGGTTGGAACTCCCCCACTATCTCTCATTCACCCAGCTAACTACAGCACACAAAATAATCTACAGACCCACAGACTGTCCTGCTGTCTCAACTCTGCGTGCCAAATACCAACCCAGCAGGCAACTAAGATCTGAAAATCATCTACTAAAAGTAGAAAAGTCCACCTTACCGGCTGGTCAACTGCTCTACTCCTTCACCGTCGCCAAACTATGGAACTCGCTTCCTCCTTTCATAAGAAACACGGGCAGCACCACACCTTCAAACAAACACTGAAAAATCATCTCAACCCTTCCAGGCTATGTGAATGCTCTATAACAACCCTTCCTGGCTGTGTACCTGCTCTATAACAACCCTTCCTGGCTGTGTACCTGCTCTATAACAACCCTTCCTGGCTGTGTACCTGCTCTATAACAACCCTTCCTGGCTCTGTACCTGCTCTATAACAACCCTTCCTGGCTCTGTACCTGCTCTATAACAACCCTTCCTGGCTGTGTACCTGCTCTATAACAACCCTTCCTGGCTCTGTTCCTGCTCTATAACAACCCTTCCTGGCTCTGTACCTGCTCTATAACAATCCTTCCTGGCTGTGTATCTGCTCTATAACAACCCTTCCTGGCTCTGTACCTGCTCTATAACAACCCTTCCTGGCTCTGTTCCTGCTCTATAACAACCCTTCCTGGCTCTGTACCTGCTCTATAACAACCCTTCCTGGCTCTGTACCTGCTCTATAACAACCCTTCCTGGCTCTGTACCTGCTGTATAACTTAACCTCCTCCTCCTCCTTATATTACAACTAAATTCCTGTGCTTTTTACTACTAGTGACTGATGATACTTTCTCCATATTTATTATTATTTTTTCTTTCATCGCTTGTTGATACTGGTACAATAATGCTGATTAATGTATGTCTGTTTTTACCATTCTGAATTGATCTGGCAACCAACTAAATTCCTGACTTATGTGTATATTCTGTATATATTACTGTAACTACTATGTGTAACACTGTTTTTGCTTCTGTACCAATTAATGTTTATTTTTTTTTTCTGCATCTATGTTCTTGTGGGAGCTTTTCCCCCTGGGCCTCCACTGAAGATGGGCTTTTTTAGGCCCAGTGGACTTTCCCAGTAAACAAATGCAGTAAATACATTAATTAATTTGACACCAATGTTGTAACACCTTTATTCATTCTACTTTATCATTAAGCCACCCATTTACTGAAATCTACTCTGATATACTTTGAAAAGAATAGCTTTCTCACTTATTTGTATCCACTTATGATCTTCCAAACTGGCTTTGCTCCACACTATCAGATGCTTTCCCTTGTGTATATCCGTCCTTTATATCCTCTACAAACAATTTCAACAAAATAAGCATATTTCAATATTAATCCTTTTAATACTATATACTCCATCATACCTAACTTTCCCCAATAGCCAATCTAACCATTTCTAAAGAATCTTCATAAGTAGGTTATAATCTGTATATCACAATACAGTGGGCCTACAGTTGTTGTTACTCCCCCCCCCCCTTGTATAACATCAACTTAATAACACCCAGACAAATACCTTTATGTCAATCCTTTATGTAATCGTTCATTTATCACCTTCTAAAAACATTCCAATTCTTCATTTATCTTTTTATGAAAATGATATCCATTCCCATCAATACCTGGTAGACTTTGAACATTGCTTTCCTTTATCGCACATCCAACTCTTATCTTTTCATTTCTTCATGTTTCTATTTGGTTGCAGCAGAATATTGCTGAGTTTCCCATCCATACTATCCTGTACCTCTCCATATTTCCTTAAAATAAACAGTGATCACCATCATCATTTTTCCCGTGTCCTCACTAATTTGCTCCTAGCATTTTCCAGTTCAGACATCCCTCTTTCAAATACTTTAACCATCTTTTCCAAAAAAAGGACAAACTTATTAATTTTCCTTTTAACTAATTAACACTATCATTTTGAATATGCCAACAATTTTAGCCTTATTGAATTCATAAATGCGTAAACACCCAAGTCCTCCAATATGTAATGCCTTGCTATTTTTCACAAGCATTTCTAAATACACCTTTTCATCTAATTCATGCCAAGATTTGTTTAGAATTTCTTAATGTAACCTTACACTGAACCCTGCAAAGGTCCAAGAGTCATAAAACCTCTCCATGCTTCACAAAAAGCTTCAGTTTATAAAATGGAAACATATTTAATGTCAGGAACATCTTTGCCAATGGTTTCAATCACTTATCCTCCTAAAGTACATGAAACAACTTATACAAAACACATCTGTATCACCACATTATCAGAATAATTTACCAGATATGAGACACTAACTGCCTCTCTTAAATTTTTGAAAGAAAAGAAAATTAATCTTGTTTTATAAATGGGCATATCCATATGTAAATTTCTTGCATATACTTTAACAGAAAAAAATATTAATAATTCTTTACTGTCTCTAACATCCAGCAAAACTTTCCTTACATGTGGTCTCCCATCACAAGTAAAATCACCTACTTAGATCCATATTTTTCATCATGAATGTCTTTATTACCCTCAATAATCTCTCCCTATCCTTAAAACATGTTGACATATTTAAAGCAAAAGTATTCTTTACATGTTCTCTACTTTTTACAGTCCACCAAAAATATCCTACCAGGTACTACATTACAATATGCATACTATCTACCTAAAAATTAATACCTGAATTCTCATCCTTACGTATAGGCCTCCCTCCTCCAGTGAGAAGAAAAGTGCTCCTTTTTGTATGTTATCTACAAAGTCTACATATATTAAACAGACTGTACCCTTCTGCACCACTCTTAATCCTGCTTTTAGTATTATTAACATTTTAAAGAAACAACGTTAAACTTAACCCTTTCCTTTTTTTGGATCTTCCTTACCCTGTGTTGCTAACTTCAATTTCTGTGTGTGACTCAGTCTTCAATTCATCACCCTGCACCATTAATCTGCCTTGTGCCTTGCAAACAATCAGAATGATTAACAGTGCAGAGAAAAACACAATCTCTTGAAAGTTGTTCAGAAAACCTTTTGCAGTCCACATCAAACTGATTTTCTTAAGCAACATGTTCAGTAGTCATCCAAATAATAATAATTGAATGATAACTATAATAACATAATTACTGAGTCTAGATTAACCATTTCTGGAGACATGTCTATGGATGGTATAGTTTCCACATCCCATATATCCCTCCTTTCATCATTGTTAAACCATAAATGACTCTCCAGATGGCAGCTAGTACATTTTATTTATTTATTTATTTATTGGCATTTGCTTACCGGGACTGTCCACTGGTTCGAGAGACCATTTTTAGTGGAGGCCCAGGGAGAAAAGCTCCATAAGAAAAAACACAATTAACAATTTGAAAATTTACAAAGGAAAAACATTTTACAAAAAAATTGGCTAAATAGAATTTATATGAGATGTACATTGGCAACTAGTGCTAGCAGAAATTGCACGGAATATAACATTTAGAGAGAATTCACTATAAAAAATGTACGTGAAAAATATAAGCAAAAATAAAGATTAGCTAATAGTACAAGCAGAGAATAGAGTGAAGAGTGAAATTATCTGGAGAGTATGATTAAATGCAATATTAGGGATAAGTTAAATAAAGAGTATAAATAAAGTGTACAAAATAAAGGCGTAATAAAGATATCTGTGGAAACGGTTTCCCGTCACAATCTCGAATTACTGAATACTCGAAAATTCAGTAACTTGAGACTGTAAAGTCGAACCAACAAAAATACCAGAACCCACAAGCATGAAAACAAAAATACCCCGAATATACAGAACACATACACCACACTACCCACATCACATAAACTACAAGCCCTACACTACATGCACGCAGGTGGGCAAGCCCCCCTGAACCCCCCATGTGGGAGGCTGTGCCCCCCACACACCCCTACTTATATATTCTAACTTCGAGATCGCACTAATACACAAAATAAAAAACACCACACAGACATTTTACACTGCCTCGCACACACACACACAAATACAGACACATCCAACACTCACACTCATACTCCCACCTCCCTACCCTAACCCACACACACAACTTACAAAACACACACATAACACTCACTTACCTTCACTTCCGTAAAACATCCCGACTCACACACTTCCCATCCGATAGCTGACATGCATAAGAGCAAATTCGAGATATTTGAATTCGTGCTTATGCAGATTCGCGCTTATGGGTTTTCGACTTTATAGTCTTGAGTTACTGAATTTAGAGCATTCAGTAATTCGAGATTGTGAAGGGGAACTGTGGAAACTTAATTGATAAGAGTAATTTGGAAATGTGAGTGTATACAAGAAAGAGATGACAAGCTATAGAGGGTGGAGGCTTCGTACAAGTACAGATCCATTTAGCAGAGAGAGAGAGAGAGAGAGATTCACGCATGACTCAGAGTCGTTCTGATTGTTAAAGGGAGGACATTTCAAGCTTTAACTACCACACAAGAGGAAAGTAGTTGACCTGCAGGTAGGTTGGGCTTATGAGTTTGTAAGAGTTTTTGTTTTTCAGATCTAGGAGACCTACTGGGAAGGTAATGGATAAATAGAGATTTAGGGCAGGGCAATCTAAGGGTTTGAAAATTATTTTGTGGGCAGTGGTTACTTGCAGATAGGTGATATACTGGGGAAGTTTAAGCCAATTTAATGAGTAGAGGGATATGCAGTGGTGTGTAGAGTGTCTGGCATTTGTGGCAAACTTGGCAATTTTGTTATGTTTCAAGTTTTGTTTTTAAGGAGGATAGCAAGTTAGTAAACAAAGGGGCACCATCGATAAGAGAAGGAAGTAGATAAGTAGCAGCAAGTGCTTGCTTAGTGGGTGGGAGAAAAGAAATGTTTATGTGTGTAGAGAATACCCAGTTTTTGGTCTGTTTTATTAATGTTATTTTATATGTGAGAGGCGAATTTTAGGTTTTCGTCAGTTATTACTCCCAGCAATTTAGTGTGACTGACAACTTCGACTTTTGTGCTGCTCTGGGAAAGTATGGTGAACTGTGATTTGCTTATATAAGTACTTTTCTTGTGGTAAATAAGATAAGTTTGGTTTTGTTAGACTTTAGGGATAGAGGTTATTGTACAGCCAGGTCTCCACTGAAAAAAATGCAGATTGAGTACTTTGTTGAAGAACAGATGATGTAGTGTCAGTAGAGCATGTTACAGTGGAATCATCTGCATACTGAATGAGAGAGCCCTAGCTAAATGAAGAGTGAAGGTTATTAATAAATGGGGAACACCTATAGAATTGGGATGATATGATGATAGAGAGCATGGCCATTTAACTGCCTGTTCTCTGTAGATATTAGCTATAGAGTTTATAAAGTGTGAGTTGAAGAGACTGGCTGTTTGTTCAGGTGTTTTGTCTGTGTATGGGCATGGATTGCTTTTTGCGCCATGATGTAGAAGTGATCCTATGGAAGTCCAGAACCTTTTAGGATTGTGCTTATGGTTTATTTGAACTTTTAAATATTAGTCTTTTTTGTCTTTGGATATGACTCTTTTCATTTGGTTATGGAGTTTAAATTTCAATAAGTCTAAATGTTTTTTGTTTTTGCCACTGTTTCCATGTTTTATCCCTAGTTAGTATTAGCGCTTTAGTAGGTTTGGTCAGCCATGAAGCATGGTTTTTCACCCTTTTTACTCTAGGGGTGCAAGACTGTCTAAAATTTGTAAAAAGATAGTATTAAAGTACTCTGGTGCATCATCTAAAGGAAGACATTTCATGTTATTCCAAGTCGTGTTTTTTAGGATGTGGTTAAATGTCTGTGGGCTAAAATTGGTAAGATTTGTAACATGCTTGAAATGATAAAGTTTGTGGTAGGGGGGGCACTGTTAGATGAACAAAGGCCGGAAGGTGATCACTTATAGCATTAGAAAGGGTACTGGCTGAGGACATTTTTAGTAGGGCCAGAGACTAGTATCCAGTCTAGGATGGAACTTTCCTGAGTTTTGCTATTAAATCTTGTTGGAGAGCTGACAAGTTTACGTTTGAGGATTTAAATTTAGAGCAGAAGTTTAACCAGTTAATATTTACATCGGGTCTATATTAGATCATCGAAGTGTTAATACTTTGAATGGTCTAATATCGACCTGAAGACAGCGAACGCTGAAAATAGTGAAGCTGCAGATAACCAAATTTTTTCCGAGGGAAAGAATTTGGTTGTCCGTTTATGTGGCTTCGCTATTTTCAGCACTTTGGTGGAAAGTTACGGGTTGGGTTCAGGTAAGTATGCGATTGTGTGGATGTTAAGGTTAGGGCGCGAGTGAGGTGAGTGTGCGATAGTGATAGACTTTAGGGTTAGGGCGGGGTATGTGAGTTAGTGTTAGGGCACGGGTGAGGTGAGTGTGCGATAGTGATAGACTTTAGGGTTAGGGCGGGGTATGTGAGTTAGAGTTAGGGCGCGGGTGAGGTGAGTGTGCGATAGTGATGGACCTTAGGGTTAGGGTTAAGGATAGTGGATAGGTAGTACTGTATGTATAGTTTAGTGTAGGGTTAGATGTAGGATTTTAAGTGTATGTGTGTGGATTGCTGTTTTTTTTTATGTGCTTGTGTTGTGTGTGTGTTTCTCGGAACAGTGAATTTTTTTCCAGGGAAAAGATTTGCTGTTGAGTTCGTGGTTAGAAGTTCGGGGTTGTTGTATTTGATGTTGCGCTGTTTCGATGAACTGATATAGATCCTTTACATCACCCAGAATTATGGTTTCATTTTTGATAGTATGGGAGACCCAATATAGAATTTCTTTCAGTACTGGTGTATTATTACCGGGGGGAATATAAAGGACTATGATAAAAAAAAATGTTTTGATTTATTTATTTTTAGGAAAGAGACCAGAATTTCAGCATTTGAGAATTGTGGGATGTTATCTTTATCTGGGAATATATTGAAGATATTAGGGGAAAGGAGTGCTACTCCACCCCCTGTTTTGAGGGATTTAACAGCCCTTATTACCTTATAGTTTGGAGGGAAGATCTCAGAGTCTCGTATGCTTTGTTTTAACCAGGTCTCAGTAGCAGCAATAATATCAGGTTTACTGAGGGCTATCCAGGCAAGAAGGTCAGCTGTTGTGTTGTAAACACTTCATAAGTTTAGTGTTACAATATGTAATGATTTACAGGGATTAGTGGGATTGGGTGGTGTAGAATGCATGGTGGAAGTGGGTCCTGGATTAGGGTGCATGTCACCACAGAAAGTTATTATTGAAAAGAGTGGAGAAATGGATATTGCAGTTGCCTAGGCCTGATGGTGTGGTGTAGGAGGGAAAGGATAGAGTTAGTAAAGGGAATATAATTGTTTGTAGGTAGAATTAGTACTTCAGAGAAACTAGTGGAGTTATTTGACAGAGATTAAGAGATATTTCTGAGTAGCTACTGGATGGGATTGATTGGAAGATGGTTACAGATGTAAGGTTAGTGATAAATATGGTAGAGTTGAGTGAAGAATAGTGTAGCAGTAGGACTAGAAGTAATGTAACATGACATAGGAATAGTATAAGAGAAGTAAAGGGAACCATTAGGAAAAGTAGTAAAAGCTGCTAATTTTAATTAATAGTTTTTGGATGTATGTCCTTTTTCTCACATTGTACACATCATCTCTTATCACATTCATTAAAGGGATGCGAATCAGAATTACAGAAGAAATCACATTTTCAACAAAGTATTGGTCAGTGCATCATTTCCCATTAACATTAAAAACATAGAAGATGCAGTAAATATAGGTCAAAAATTTGTAAAGAAACCCCCCAGTTCTCAAACCCCAAGCCATATATTCTGTTCATCCATTTGTCATTTAACAAAAAAATGTCTGCTCAAAAATGTTTGATGTAGTTTCTAATTTATTGTTCCCAAACTTCATCAGTTTATAGCTTCACATGCATCTTTTATTTCAAACCCAAAAATGGAGCCTGCATTTATTTTTCAAGTAAACTAAAGGTTTCAGAACTCACTTCACAATGTTCTTGTTTTCCAGATGAATTAGGGAACAGAGAGCCCAGCAGTACAAGAATAGGCCCTAAACTGCATAGATGTGCATGTGTGTATTCAGTTTCAGTGAAGTCCACAATACTGGATCCTGCCTTGTATTAAAACGTTGCCGAGTACTTTTATCAATCTCTGCCAGAATTTCTCATAGCAGTGTCAGTGGTGTAACAGGTAGCATACTCACCTTTGGTGCGGAAAGCTTCAGGTTTATTTCCCACACTAGGTAGATTTATTGCTGACACTGTAGTGCAGCATAATGAGGTTCTGCATTTCTAAGTGTGACATCATTTGGATTAGTCATTAAACCGAGGCCTGATCTGTTTGAATAGGTGTTAGCTCAGGTGCATGTAAAGGATCCCACAGTACCTAGCAGAAAGATACCCTGGCCAAATTTCCTCTACTGGTATAAATACCACCTTGGGTCTCCCCTGAAAAGAGGCTACTAGCCTAGTTGGACTGATCTGATCAACAAAGGATAAATAAAATAGTATCACACATCTCTGCTAATCCATGGTGCCAGACAACAACAGCACACTATCCTCCTCCTCCTAACACTAGTACTCCCAGCATTCAACTCAGGATTCTCAACAGATCCTACAGATGCCTGTGAAATAGAAAACACTTACCTCCTGTCACTGACAGGACAACTCCACATTCTCCAAAGGTTCTGGTTCATCAGTCATGGAACCAATCAGTGAATTATTCAAGTCATCCTCAGAAAGAAAAGTGACTTCCAAATCACCAGACAATTCGGCACGTACAGTCTTATTGTTAAAAGAAGCGGCAGTCACATTCTGAATTTCTGTAGAGTCATTCAGAGATTCGACCTCTGCCACTTCTCAGGTGCTTTTATACCCCACTAACAGGAAAGAGTTCTCTAGCTCCCCCTTTAGAAAATAGTTGGGGCCCTTTATTTACCATTTTCACATGTTTGATACATGACAACTTATTTCTGATATTTACATAATTCTTTGTACATATTTACAAGGTTAAATAACTGTATACACATCCATAAATAAGTTTTTTTTTTCATTATACATTGTTATTAATCTCAGACCCCCACTCTTTTTTTTTCTATAGGTTCTTAGGTAGGTACTAGGCTATCTGCCCGAAGGCATTTATAAGCCTAGCCGGAATGTGTTGGCTTTCACCGCCCCCTTAGATTAGTTTCCTGTGCCTCAGTCCAGCAGAGCCATTGAAGTGATCCCTGGGGTAAACTTTCTGTTTCCCATCCACTCGTCAAGGTTTCTCTTGAAGAGGGTTAGCAAGGAGCTCTGCCTAATGTAGATTGGAATCTTGTTCCACAGCATGGGAAGTCTCTGGGACAGGAATCTATCCCCCCAGCACGTCCTATTTATTGTTGTGGTGAGGTTTAGATCCCTGGAGCATGTGGCTCGAGGGGATATGGTTTTCTTTAGGTGGAGCATGTCCATCAATTCTGGGTTGGACATGGCCTTGTATGTCGGGCAGAGATTACCTCTGAGTAGGCAGTATGCAACCGAGTACAGCTGGAGTTTCTTCAGTCGAGCTGCATAGGGCATCTGCTTGAGGCCAGTGATTCTCTTGGTGAGAAACTTCTGTGGTCTTTCCAGTTGTTGCAGGTGTTTTGTAAGGTACATCCCAAATGGGGCATTGCACTCTATGATGGGTCTGTTGAGTGATGCGTAGAGGGGCCCAATGACCTCTTTCGATCTGGATGCAAACCCTTTTGTGATTAGGTGGGCCACATCGAAGGATTTTCTAACCACTTTGGCAATGTGATTATCAAAGGCGAGCTTACTATCTACTTGGGTCCCCAGATGCCTTATTACGTCTTCCATATTTAGGGGGCTACCACCTATGTGGTAGTTTGTGGGTACTTTGTTTTTTCCAAAGGGGATGACTATGCACTTTTTGGCATTTAGCTTGAGACCATAGTTTTGACACCAGGTATCTGTCTCAGTGATACCCTTTTGGAGGATATCTGTCTCAGCCGGAGAGTCAGTTATAGCCCCTAGTTTGCAGTCGTCTGCGAACTTGGTGAACCATAGTCCTCCTGTGCTTGCCTGTACCTCTGAGAAGTATATGCTAAACAGGATGGGTCCTAGGACTGAGCCCTGGGGAATGCCACTTGTAACAGGTTTAGAGTCAGACCTAGCTCCTGCAACTCTTACCATGTGGGTTCTGTCCGTGAGCCAGTTGGCAACCCATTTCATGACATAGGGGTTTATGTTCAGGCTGGTGAGCTTGTCTATAATACCTGAGTGGGGAATAGTGTCGAAGGCCTTTGCAAGATCTAGGTAGACTGTGTGGACCACCTTTCCCTCGTCTATAGCCTTGAGTTAGTTAGACAGTTAGTCTCAAAGAAGTCCACCAGGTTTAGGAGGCATGATCTGCCCTTAACAAAGCCGAACTGGGTTGGGTCCAGTGTTTGGAGGTTTCCAATGTCTCTATTAATGAGATCCATGATGATGCATTCCATAGCTTTGCAGACCAAGCTAGTCAGGCTTATAGGGCGATAGTTCCCGGGGTCCGCTGTGGCTCCAGATTTGTGGAGCGGAATAACCATTGCTGTGCGCCACTCTGTGGGCATGTAGCCTGTGGAGAGGCTGACTTTAAACAGTGTGTTTAGGTGACGGGTTAGTTCATCTTTGAGCTCATGTAGGATGCAGCCTGGGACACCGTCTGGTCCCATTCCAGAGTGATTAGTTTATGGTCAGATCTAACCAGCCAGGGGTTGACCTCCGGTGTGGAACATCGGTCGCCCATGTTGGTGATGACCAGGTCCAATATGTTGTCACCTCTGGTGGGGGTGTTAACCAGTTGATCAAGGACATTTGAGTTTATAAATTCTAGGAAATGTTAGGCCAGGGAGTTCTCCCAGTTAATATTTGGATAATTGAAATCACCCAATATCAGGGTGGTTGGTTGGAACTTTGTTTCCCTGTGTTTCCAGGAATGCGGAGTGGGGGTCCTGGGACATGGTGGGTGATCTGTAGCAAGCTATAATTTGAATAGCAGTATTGCCCGTTGTTAGTTGCACGTGGATGATTTCTGAAGCATCGTGCTGTGCCACTAACCTGGAGGCGTGGGTATTCTTGATGAATATGGATACTCTCCTGCCTTTTGTATTTCGGTCCGGGTTTTGTGGCTGAAATGTATGGTATGAGTTGTAGCCTGGTAGTGCTGGGGTGCTCTCTGGAGCCTTAAACCAGGTTTCTGTTACTGCACATATATCGATTTTCTCCATACTGAGAAGTGCCTCGTGTGTGTGTATTTTGAGGTTTAGACTTCTGGCATTGAGCAGCATTACCCTCAGTTTTTTGTTACATGTGCTATTTACGGGGGTGGGTTTGTCTTTTGAGCCTTGCCTAAAAAAGGCACTATGGGGGTGGCAAGAGCCTTGGCCAGTATTCGAAAGCCTAAAGGTGACAGGTGCAAGCCGTCTCTAGCAAAGCAGCGCAGCTTGTCGAGCATGTCATCCCAGGCTGACAAACACTGGATCCCCTTTGAATGACACCAGAAGCTTAGCCAATTGTTGAAATTGATAATTTTTTCTCTATACCATGGTATCATTCTTGGTGAGGGCAGGATGCTACTCAGGGTCAGGTTCATACCAGCCTGGGCTAAGTGATCAGAGAGCTCCTCCATGTCTCTTTTCATGTAGTCCAGGGAGGTATGGCTCAGGTCATTCACACCAACATGGACAATGACAGAGTCATATTTGTACTTGTTCTGAAGTGACCTGAGTGCTTGTGTTATGTGGCGAATCCTGGCACCCAACAGGCAACTAACAGTAACCTTCTCCTTGTTCAGCCTAGTGAGTGGGATGTCAGTGTGCCTGACTATAGAGTCACCTATTACTAGTGTGTTGGGTATGTTATTTTGCCTTAAGGGCTGTGATTGTGTGGCACACTGGTTTTGTGAAGTATGTGTTTCATGGTTTGTGTTGGGGGGTGGAAGTTGCTTGGATGTCTGCTTTGGAGGTCTCTGTTGCTTTTGCAGATTTTTATTTAGAGCCTCCGAGTATGTTTTCGTGTATTTATGTGTATTTTTTGCCGGTGCTGGTTTCATAGGTCTATGTGAGACTGGTGGTGTGATGCAAGGAATTCTCTTCTCTTCCTGACTGCCTGGTCCAGTCTTGGGTTGAGAGAGCTTAGCCTCCAGTTTGGCTGTATAACTGCATCTCTCGCATGTATTAGTGTTTGGTGGAAGGAGGACAGGGTTGTCTGTGTACATGAGGCAATTGTAACATTGACTCAAAATGCCCAGATTCACCAGTTGGACTGGAGAGTACACCTGAAACTGCCCTTTGGACATGCCTGGATAGGTACAGTGAACTGTTTTACTGATTGGCTGGTAAGGTCGAATAGAGAGCCTTGTCCTTCTCTACAGTATGGGGGGGGGTCTAGTGCTAAGGTTTTTTAGTGCTTGCTATGAGTTTTGGGCAAGTGCAAGGATGAGAAGTGAATGATTTGAGTACTTAAGTTGAAAGTTTGTCTAGTTCCTAGGGAAAAATTGAAGAGTAGACTTTATGGAGCCAGGAATAATTATACCCTAGCTAACCGGCACTGCCCGGCGTGCAAAACCACACAAATGCGGGTTTTATAGCAGGGAAATGAAAGAGATAGAAATTAGCCATAAATGGCCAATAAACTACTAATTTTTTGGCTGAAACCACTCCTCCAGGGACAGATAGGCTGCTCAAAGCTCCCTCTCTCACAGTGAACAGAGAAACTTCCTTCTATCCAAGTAAGGTACGGGCAAACACAGAAACTTGTAACATAGCCCTGAATTCAGCACTAACCTGAAACTGAACTAAAACTAGCTTAGAAAGGCAGGAAAACAAGTATTTTTTTTTTGTTTTTGTTTTTTTCAGAAAATAAAGCAGATACAATCAAAAAAACACTTTAAATGCACAGAAATGGCTATCACACTTGAGTGTGTAGCCTACAACAGTTAAACAGGTAATTTAAACACAAAAATGACTTTGTTAAAGTGCAGGCAGTAAAATAAACACAATATGTAGTTGAAACAAGCTTTTTAAATCACAGAAACTCTAGAAAATCTGTGTTTTAGGCGGAATTAGCTAAAGGCAGCAAGAAAATGCAGAAAATGATACTTAATCACTCCAAAGTCTCTCTTTTGTCTCTCTGCTGCTGTAGAACTCTGCAGGGTAGCAGACAGGAGCTTGCTGAGCTGTATACTAGCACAAATACCTTGCAAATGCAGGTTTTATAACCACCATCTAATCTTTCACAAAATTGCTTTCATTCCAAATTACCCATATAACATAAAACAAATTTTTGTCAATTCTACTTTTTGATTCTTTATTAATATTTTTGATAATATCCATATTCTA
The DNA here is from genome assembly GCF_019279795.1 of Protopterus annectens. Classification (NCBI taxonomy): domain Eukaryota; kingdom Metazoa; phylum Chordata; order Ceratodontiformes; family Protopteridae; genus Protopterus; species Protopterus annectens. The sequence goes on along the minus strand of NC_056748.1, from coordinate 1,144,455,784 downwards.
TCATCTCCACATTTATATCACTATCTTTAAAGTATTCAAAACAAGTCTCATCACATAATTTATCCCACAGTTTCTTTACTCTCTAATGTGTTCGGATGTTTCTTCTTTACCACAATATGAACATGTTATTTTGCTTTTCTTTATATAGGGCATATTACCTTTTGCTAATACTTTTTTTATTTCTAATCTCCACAAGAAATCTTGACATTCTGTTTTCTTGCTACACCACTCATTTCTTTAATTGTTTTAATAATTTCCTGTGCTAGATTTTCCCATGGGTTAATAATATAATATTGTCTCATTATGTTTTTATACCAAATGTTTCAATTATCTTCTATTTTATCAATTTTTATTTTCTATCTTTTTATCTTTTGCTGATAATTCTCTTTTTCTCTGTTGAAGCTTTTTTTCATTCTTTTATTGCTTTTTGTTGCTTTCCAACATTTGTCTGTCTTATATTTGAAAACATTTGAAACAACTTTTCATTTTTATCATTTATGCATTGCAATTCTTTATGTAAGTTCATAGATGTCGAATAAATCATTGGATTTAACAAACCCAATACTCCTTCCTTTCTGTTCATGTATAGAATTTCCCTTTTGACTGGATTTAATCTTGAGGTCCAAATGAATGAAAAATATTTCCAACAACTACTTTTCATACATTATTGGAACAATAAACATACAGTTTTACCCATCAATACCAAATTTATCAAATTAATCATTTTCTTGTACGCCAATCTATATATTTGCCAAAACATATAGATTTCTCTTAATAACATTCCCATCTTACATTGTAGAATTCTTAACCAAAGTTTATACCCAGAACAATAAAATTATTTTTTGGAAATTGAACATCTCCTATTATTTCTGTAGCTCCACACTTTCACTTTTATCTTTAAGTTCAAAGCTATTTCTTTCAAATAGTCAACTGCACAAGCTATAGCTTATCTCATCCCCAAGCTGTTTTTGATTATTATAATTGTATCATGTGCATATGACATTTACACCAGAATTTCTACATCCTTATGCATAATATATTTTTAGCACAGTCAATTGTATATTTATATATACAACAGTCAGGGAATTTCTGTGGTGCCCTGGCCAAATTTCGCTTAGTATGACTATTACCTTGGGTATCCCATGAAAAGGATGTCACTTGTCTAATGGAATAAACCCACTTAAAGATAAAAATGTTATTAAGAGTATTAACTTCCTGCACTGCTGTAAATTTGGTAATTTTTAGTCATTCTGGAAGCCATACTCAAAAGGGAATGAATACAGAAAATGCAAATAGGAAATCTGCTTGCCCCTATGTACTAGCAAAATATGATGATCCATATCCCAGAAGTAGTAAGTGTTGTGGGGTAGTCACATTAATGGATGTACTTATATGCACACAGAGAAAAAAACGAAAAGAGCAACAAACCTTTGGGGAGTACACCTGTAGTTATAAAACGATTTATGTAGTACACCTGTAGTTATAAAACGATTTATGTAGTACACCTGTAGTTATAAAACGATTTATGTAGTACACCTGTAGTTATAAAACGATTTATGTAGTACACCTGTAGTTATAAAACAATTTATGTAGTATACCTGTAGTTATAAAACGATTTATGTAGTACACCTGTAGTTATAAAACGATTTATGTAATTTTGTATGCAGTCTACACTGTGATTCTTTTATTTCCAGGGTGACATCTATATCCTTGCCCGACTGGACCGTGAGATCAAAGACTACTACACTCTGACAGCTGTAGCAAAAGACAACCCTGGTGACATATCAAGCAGGCGACGAGAGAATTCTGTGCAGGTACTAGTCTCTTTGTTTACTCACATTATTAGTAATACATTGCATGTAAGTTGATGCAGTTTTTTTATTGGTATGCAATTATTTGTTGTAATGGACATGCAGTCATTTTTAGTAAAACTGGAAACTAGTTTTTCTCTTTCTGCAAAGTTAGTGACATCTTTACAAATAGACACAGAATGACACAAATGTGGATCTTGTACTTGGTTGTGATGTAAAACTGTTGCTTTGTACCATGTGGAAGTGCATTGGTAAAACATTATGGAGAACTTATATGAAGTTAACCACAGCATAGTGTAAAAACTATATTTTTCACATCCTGTTGGTGTTGATTGTCCTTTGGGGTTTACCTTCTGGACTTCATAGTTTCACAGCTGATTACAGAACTATAGGCCACCATACCTTAAAGATAAAACTGCAGCATATAGTGAAGAACTGTACATCGATAAAACCAGCGCTGAGCAGCCTAGATTAAGACATGGAGATGTGTGTGTGTGTGTGTGTGTGTGTGTGTGTGTGTGTGTGTGTGTGTAGAAATATATATATATATATATATATATATATATATATATATACATAAATATATATATATATATATATATATATATATATATATATATATTATATTTATAATCTCAAAATACTGAAATCTCGAATTTCAGTATCCCGAAACCATAAAGGCAAAACTTCAAAATAGAGAAAGTGCATAAGCATGAATCTGAATATCTCAAATCCACGCTTATGCATTTACGCCACGTTATGTGAAGTGTTTGGATGGGATGGTGTCCGGAATTCAAAGTGAGTGAGTGAGTGTATGTGAGTGTTTTTGTAAGTTGTACGTGTGGGTTAGGGTAGGGAGGTGGAAGTATGAGTGTTGGATGTGTTGCTGTTTGTGGATGTGTGTTTGTGTGTTTGTGTGTGTGTGTGTGTGTGTGCACATGCGAGGGACTGTAGAATGTCTGGGGCGTGAGTTTGTTTTTTTTTTTTTTCTGTTTGCGCGATCTTGGAGTTGGTATATATAAGTAGGGGGGTGTGGGGGGTTTAGTCCCCCACATGGGGTGTGCAGGGGGGCTTGTCCCCCTGCCTACATGTAGTGTAGGGTTGTATAGTTTGTGTGGTGTGGGTAGAATGGTGTGTGTGTTGTGTGGTGTATGGTGCATGTATGTTCATGATTGTGTGTTTCGTGCTTTTGGGTTTCGGGGTTGTGAGTCGTTCGCCTTTATAGTTTTGAGATACTGAAATTTGAGATTTCAGTATTTCGAGATTATAAAGGAAAATGATATATATATATATATATATATATATATATATATATATATATATATTTGTGGTATTTGAAAACATTGCACACTGACATAACTAAAAATACTTTGAAAAAGATATATATTCCCACTAACAGACTGCCAATGTACAGATTTCTTCAGCAGTGAAGCAAAAGCCCATACACAACTCCAGCTGAAACATATCTCTTGCAAGCTCGAAATGAACCTGCTTCATGATATGCAGCTTTGCTAGAGCTTCCCACAGTATTCAGTTGGAGATATCTTTCCTTCTCGGAATCAGAACAGTGAGCCTTCCCTTTGAGGATAAAACAAATTTGTCATTGATAAAAAAGCCCTTCTTACATACAAAACAAATTACACAATTGATCTCAAATGATCTGTTAACCCAAAATGAAAGAATTTCTCCTCTAATTTATACATACTAATACCTCAGTGCTGTTAAAGAAACTTTATCATATTTAAAATAAAATAGCATTAGTAATGCATTAAAGCTAAATTATTTACATACAGCATTGAACCAGTCAGTACTCCAAACTGCTACTCGCTTGCACTCACTCACTCTCTTTATTTATTTATATATATATATATATATATATATATATATATATATATATATATATATACACACATACACACACACACACATATATGCATATGTGTATATATGTATGTGTGTATGTATTTAAATATGTTTAGCTATTTAAGTTAACCTAATTTGAATAAAGTCAACATGAAAGCAGTCAATGAAAGAGATGTAAAATGTACAATATAAAGAAATCATTGTTATAGCACTGAAGGGTATATGCCCTTTCTCTATTGTATTGCAACCTTGGAGTTGGTATATTTAATTAGCGGGGGATGTGCAGGAGATTTTGTCCCCCTTCAGCATAGTTTGTCAACAGTTTTGGTTTAGTCCTTTTTTGTCATCTCTTTTCATGTTGACTTTATTCCTATTACAGTGCATGTGTGTGTGTGTGTGTGTGTGTGTGTGTGTGTGTGTGTGTGTGTGTGTGTGTGTGTGTGTGTGTATGTGTATGTATGTATACATAATATCGAATTACTGAATTCTTGAAATTATAAAGTCGAACCAACAAAAATCCCGAGACCCACAAGCACGAAAACAAAAAACCCCAAACATATAGAACACACACACCACACAACACGCACACCATACAACCCACATAACATAAACTACAAGGTCTACACTACATGTACGCAGGGGGCAAGCCCCCCTGCACCCCCCTACTTATATATTCTAACTCCGAGATCGCACTAATACACACAAAAAAAAAAACACACAGACATTTTAAACTGCCTCGCGCACACACAAACACATCACACATACACAGACGCATCCAACACTTACACTCCTACTCCCACCTTCCTAGCCTAACTCACACTCACAACTTACAAAACACATACATACACTCACTTACCTTCACTTCCGTAAAACATCCAAACTCACACACTTCCCATCCCGTGGATGACATGCATAAGCACGAATTTGAGATGTTTGAATTTGCGCTTATGCAGATCCACGCTTCTGCATTT
>NC_056748.1:1144286139-1144448639 GCF_019279795.1 Protopterus annectens | reverse complement strand
TGGTATTTTTTTTTTTTCAAATAAGTGAATATCAAGAATTTTTCTTCAAAATTCTGAGGTTTACTTATATAAGTATACAATGTTGTAAAATATACTTTATATATAGGGTGTGTTTGTTTTGTTGAATACTGTTTTATTGAACGGCTTTTGTCATCTCGCTTTTTATCGGACATGCTTTGCAGTTGGTATTCAGTGTTGAAAGGGATGTTCTCCTTTTCCCCTATTGTTGTGAGATCATGGAGTTAGAACATGCAATAGCAGGGGGGGTCATATTTCAAACCATTGTTAGTTCAATGATTTCCTTCTTTCTGATCTTTTTGTTTTTGATATTTTTCAGTTTGGATTAACAAAGTAGATCATATCTATATCTACACACACACTCTTAGCTCATTGTAAATGGAGCCGCTTATTCTGAACCAGAAGATATAGCAAACCTACTGGCCAACAAATTCAGCTCCAGTTTTACCCCTCTCTCCCTCTCAAACATTCCCTCAGGAAATGCCATCAAATATAACTCCCCCTGCTCTCACTAGGGAACCAGTCCTTAATGCTCTGTCTAAGGCCAAGAACACTGCATCAACAGGCCCAGACAGTATCCCAGGATGCCTTCTAAATAGCATGAAGCATGATCTGTCAGGCCCTGTGGAATTGCTATTTAACTGTAGCCTCCAAACAGGCTTCATAAATGGAGAATAGCAACAGTCATCCATCTGCACAAAGATGAGCTGTCTACAGACCTTGGAAACTACAGATCCATAAGTCTCACTAGTCTTATATGTAAGCCATGGAAAAAGAATTATGATGGAGATGATCAGTAGAGATATAGTAAACCTCCAGACACTGGATCCAACCCAGTTTGGTTTTGTCAAGGGCAGATCATGCCTACTCAAACTGGTGGATTTCTTTGAGAAGGTACTCAAAGTAATAGATGAGGGAAAAATGGTTCACACTGCCTACCTTGACCCAGTTAAGACATTTGACATGATACCACACTTGGACAATGCTGACAATCTCAACAGGTAAGGTACAAACCCATATGTCACCAAGTGGATAGCCAACTGGCTCACAGACAGGACCCAGGAAGTTAGAATTGGGGAGTCCACCTCTAGAAAGAGCCCAGACACAAGTGGAGTCCCTCAGGAATCTGTCCTTGCACCACTCTTTTTTGGCATTTACATCTTTGAAGTCAAGACCAGTGGTCTCTGGCTGACTAACACAGACAAACAACTGATGTTAGAGCCATGGACTATAACCAATTATGCCATTAACTGATGTCCCGTTATTTTTTCATTTTAGATTGTGAAGATGGTATCTTATATTCACAGAACTTCCGGGAGGTGGGCTGTTGTTTTTCTTGGGGGGGGAGAAGCATCATTGGTGCCCTTAAGCTGTGTTAGCTGCTATTACTCACATTAGCATAATCTAGTCCTCAAGGTAAAGCCAACCTCAGATCACTTACAAAAATCCATCCAGGTAGATGAAGTTCTTGTAGCTCTTCATTTTACCTGTTTTTTATGAGAAGTATGAAGAACAAATATCTTCCTGAATAATAGAATATGTTTTACTATAAAAGCATCACATTATTAGATTCTGCAAGTATGTAAAAAAACCTTCATTCAAGAGGTATAGCTCTCTGTATGAAACCGTATTTCTGCTTTATTTGATAAGGGACTACTTAATGGTGATTTTTACAGTTTTACTTAATTTATTTGCTGGATGTAAAATGTGTGTGTGTGTGTGTGTGTGTGTGTGTGTGTGTGTGTGTGTGTGTGTGTGTGTATATACATATATATATATATATATATATATATATATATATGTGTGTGTGTGTGTGTGTGTGTCGTCATCTGCGTTATTTTGTTTGTTTTTCTTTTTACTTACAAGTCTTGATGGTGTTGATCTGATAAGATTATAGAAGCACTTCAGCTCACAGAGAGTAAAAAGTACCGCTCCTTGTCTGCTTAGTCCTAACAGCCAAGAGAGCAGTAGCTTGCCAAACATATATTTTGTACAGAAAATATTGGGCGTCCTGTTATTTCATTACATTAGTCTGTAACCTGTGCACACAAATGTTGATAATAAAATTAAGTTGGGGGCATTTGCTCTGCCTAATCAAATAGGTCAAATGTATGTATTGTTTTAATGTTCAAACATGTCCAAAGGCAATAAATAACCAATTTGCACAAATAAATTATTTCATTATGATGTCATTGGTAGTGCTTCAGTTTTCAAATGTCTTTATCATCTAAATTATCTTTCTGGAAGAGAGGATTGTAGAAAATGAATAGGTGTTACAAAATCTGTTAATAATGTTCAATTCAAAATAACAATATAATATTTAGCTTTGATTATCACAAATTTATTAACCACTTGTTAAACATGAAGCTATATATTTTGTCTACTTGCATTACATAGTATAATGGAAAAATAACTATTGCAGTAATAGTCAAGTAATGCTCATGAAAGGGGAGATGCTGAGTATAAACTTTCTGGGGAACAGATTAATGTTAATGGCTTGTGATCACCAGATGGTTTAAGTTTTACTGTCATTTTCAAATCCTATGTTAGAGTGTGTTAAGAAATCATATACAAGTGAACTTCTCAGATGACAGTCAAATATTTTATTAGCTTATCAGGGCTGTGCTGAAGATAAATAGTTTTATATCTTATCACCTACTTCATGCCAATTTTGATTCATAAAAAGTAGATGTTATTTCCTCTCAAATGTCTGGAGAGAGCCAGGGCCTCAGACATCTACCCTACACAGATAGGCTAAAAGCCCTGTCCCTCTGCTCAGTCTCCTACAGACTCCTCAGAGGTGACCTCTGTCTGGCATACAAAGCAGTGTCAGACCCCGCCATGATGGGACTGCTGCATATCTGCAAGTCAAGCTGCACTCAAGTAACCCGCACGCGCGACCTCATCCTGGTCTATGACATCAGTAGGACTCATTGGTGGGAGAGATTTGTGTCCCAGAGACTCCCCCTTTTGTGACTCCTCCTCCACATTAAGCAGAGTACCTCATTAAACCTTTTTAAGCGTAACCTGGATAACTGGATGGGGAACAGAAAATAGACCCCTGGGATTCCAGCTGTGTCCCTGCTGGACAGTGGCACAGGGTGCTGACTTGTTGGAACATGGGCTAAATTCTTGGCTAAGCTTGTAAGGGCCTCAGGGCCAATAGCTTAGTAACTTCCTAGCATCCTAAATACATTGTTTCTAAAATTATTTGTTGTTAGCATTTATTATTAAATTCATAAACATCTGCATAGCACAAAAATGCAAGAACACAACAAAGCAAGGGGAAAATGAAAGTTATGATTTCAGGAAGACCCCTGAAATAAACTATAAACAGTTCTAACATCTTCATATCTTTTTTAAGACATCACTGTTGTGGAGCAACTGTGAAACATGTTAGATCGAAACATCATCAAAATACATCTTAGTGTAATGTAGAAATGTCTTTAATTATTTACTTCTGTAAAGGCCTATATATGATAAACAGTGTGCAACAAATGTATGCATTCTCCAGTTTGTTGATGGCAGAAGTTTTTTTGTTGTTTTATTATATATTTTTACATAGTCACTGTTATCTACAGATGTTGATAATGAAAATAAATGCCCTATGAAATTATAACATTAAATAACACAAGTTACATATTAATTATCCTACTGTCATATCAGAAGGATTGTAACAAAAACAGTACCAGTATGAAACATGCTTGTAATTGTGGGCAAACTAAGTGAATATGTTCCTTTATGCCCTTACAAAAATTATTTTGCTCATCTCTAGAACCTCTGCACACAACTTGGAGAGCTAGCCTGGAGTCAGAATTGCCTTGAGCAGCAATTTCTGTGTATGAAGTTTTCAATATACTTTATGGATTTTAAGCAGATTTGCTTAAATAATTGATTGACATTTGGAAAACCTAGATGTTCAGGTGTTTTTAATTTTTGTGAGGCAGAACCATACAATACTCTCTCTCATTTTTATATATCTATTAACTGCATATAGTTAAAAGATTTTAATGAACGCGTTTGTATTTCACCAGTGCACTACACTAATGCATCATGGAATGAAAGGTTTCTTCTGAAATGGAAAAGACTGCAAACTCTCCAACCTCAAATGCTGAAGCTAACAAATATATTAATGTCATCATGTGATAACTGACAACACATACACATGACTGCAATATTGGACAGTGCATTGGCCCAAGAATGAGATTCTTAGGTGATAAAACCTTAAAAATACTTACATGGTATATATTTAAATCATCTAGTATTTTATGGTAATGAGTTGTAATGTTGGGATCTGTTCCAGTAAGTTCAGAAATGAGGAGACTGAATGGAAGAAAGAACGGTCTTACACATACTAAGTCTGAGATGCCATTTCTCAGAATATTCCCTTTTCTCCGAGGTATGGCAATCTTGGATTTGGTATATATAAGTTCGGGGAGAGAAGGTATATGTTGCCCCCCCCCCCCACACACACACACACACATTAAAGGAGAAGCGTGATTTTCAAAATTCCTTTTTCTCCTGTGTTTTCATTTTTTTTTTTCAATTTGCCAGCACTCAGCATTTCCAATGCTGACATTTCAGTAGGGAGACGTATTTTACTGGCGGAATGCTATTAACCCATTTTATAAAAAGTAACACTACTAAGTCCACTTACAGGGATGATTTTTGTCCGTAAGTGACCCTGTAAGGAATGTTCTAATGGTGCACTAAGATTACATGTTTGCTGCTGTAAAAGTTTTAACTCCGAGTCCTGCATTTCTAGTTTGATGAAAACTTAACTCACTGAGTTCAGTTCACTGGAAACTCAGCCAAATGAGAAAGTTAAAAGTTGTTTAAGGGGGTTAATCCTCCTGCACTTTCCATGTGGGGTTAGGCCACCCACGCAGTTGAACAATGCAGTAACAGGCCATAGTAACAGGTGAAGAAGCGAAAATTCACAAAACAAAAGGAATTACTGCCTTTACATGCTTAGAAATTGATAAAGCAAATAAAACGCAGAAAAAAGTTCCAGAAAACAAAACTCATAAAAAGCATAAATAGGCACTTCAGTGGGTCCACACCATAAGCTCCATACCCTTCAAAGAAAACAGATCAACCAGTATCCGAATACAGTCGATTTAGTGACAAAAAATGAAAAGTTAAGCGCTTTCGTCACCAACTGTATAGAGACGTTGTCAGAACTAAAATGACACACCCCCTAACCTATGTTTTATAATCATACAAATCACACATTAATTAAACAATTATCATTGATTAAAAAACTAGATATTTAACTGAATAATTAAGTCAATATTTGCATCCCATCAAGTAGTTAAAAACATATTTTCCTTACAACTCATACCAAAAGCATTCCTAAAAAACATTACGTTAAATCTAAGGCTCTCTTCTTTAAAACTGGGGCCAAGGAAATACACTCATTAATACCTAAATGAATGCCGATACTACATTTGCAGTCACAGTTCAAGTACTGAAGTAATGTGTGTCTAGCTTGGTACAATTTTTTTTCTGTCCTTAACTTTCAGAAGACTTTTTTTCCAAGGAACTGAACAGGGCACCAACGTAGCCTTGATTATGCACAAAGGTACCTGTGATGTTACTAAGGTTTTGTCATGCTTTTCTAACAATGTGATGCTCTTATCTAATTTGCAGAACACCACACACATTTTCAGAGTCCTTCCATTCTTGTTTATAGGGGTTCTACTGCATTCATTAGACACGCATGTCAGCCACAATAATACGGGCCTTTCCAGTAGTTACTTTCTGTAAGCAAATCTGATGTATATATAGTGCATATATAGCAGACTAGATATGAAAAAGGTAGGTTGTGTGACTGACTTTCAGTGAAAAAAAATAAAATCATAAAGAGAAGCATGCACATGCTAACCTGTCTAATGTTGACATACAAAATCATGTGCCTTTTATCTAGAGAAAACAAATCAGCAGTGCTGGGGGGGGGGGGGTATCCCATTACTTATAAATATACAAACTGCAGGTGGTAGCATGTGAACTCCTTCATTTCTGCCGTTTTTTCCTTGTTAAGGTGCTTATCACAGTAAAGGATGTCAATGACTACAGGCCTGAATTTAGCAAGCAGTGGTACAGTACTAGTGTCTACGAGAACGAACCAGCGGGCACATCTGTTATAACCATGACCGCCACAGATCTGGACGAGGGTGACAATGCAGTCCTGATGTACAGTATTGATGGGCAGGGGGGTAAGTCTTACAAGTTACATATTTTGGCTTATTTTAATGTGCTGATTTGTATAAAAGGTGGCTGTTTTCTCCTTTAACATGTTGTACGTTTCCGTTATACCTCTTTCAAACAGAAGTGTCATTATGTTCTTTGATGCAGAATCAGGTAAGGCCATGCACAAAAACTTAAGCTGCAAATCTAACACTGCAGCCAGTTATACTAAATCTGAATTCTGTTACATTTGCACACTTGCTTGTTGACTTCATTATTTTTTTATCTCACACAATATTTACTGTTACTTCACTACTCACACAGCTATAACACGAGTGTAAAAGCCACATTGTAATACCAAATGTTAACTTTTCTCATTTGTCTAGTGAAGTTTTGTATGCCCTGGGAATTTTAATGCAGGCAGAATACTCTGGTGGGTTTGAAAAAGGTAATGCCATGAGCAAACATATCCCCTACACTTTACCAAGTAATAGATTTCATCCAGGATTAAAGTATACCATAAATACATGTAAATTTGTAAGAAGTCTTGCTTTTTTAACCATTTGTAGAACTAGAAACATGCCTTACTATTCTTGTTGTAATATTCCATCTCTTTGATATAAGATAACAGAAAGGTATGATAAAAATAATTGCAAAGATACATTCCTTTGTTTTTCATCTTGAAAGGTGTTATGAAAGCAAGGGAATTCAAGAGCTCGTATAAACCTTTTTGAAAGTGTTAGCTGACAGAAGCATTTCCAGCTGTGCTTGCATTTAATGCACTGAAGTGTGTGATGCTCTCTTCATACAGCTCTGCAAGGCAAAATTCATGTTTCAGCTTATTTAGTTTATTTATTTATTTTACGTCTTGTTGACCAGGTTAGTCCCAGTAGGCATAGCCTTTTTTCTGGGAGACCCAAGGTACTTTTCATACTGGAAAGGAACATTTTGGCAGTGTACTGGAGAATTCTAAACTATTGTAAGTTACCTTTAAACATGTAAATAATTGTCTTTTTAATTTAGGAAAAAAAGTTGAACAAAATGTAATGTTTCCATACTCATTTTTTATAAGTGTCTTGGGATCATTTGCATCTCCGTCAGCTACCACCATTTTAGACCAATTGGATTTTAGTTTAACATTTCATATGAAGGATCATACTGTAGTAGTACAACATCCCATCGCCTCATAAGCACTACAGTGTAAGTCCTGGAAAATGAATCCAAGCACCTTGTGCAACAATAAAGCTTTCAATTTTCTGTCATCCAGTAGCAAAGGTGAATATGCTACTTGTTCAGCTTACAAAGGCAAAGGTGTGCACATTTTTTAGTTGGGACAATTCTTTGATAGCAGATACTATGGCCCAGTCTTTTAAAACAAGTTACTAAGGTAAAATGGATCAACATTGTCCATTTCAAATAAAATTTCCTACTATAAATTGTTGCACAGACAAACATACTGGAAGCTAGGATAATTCTAACAAGCATTAAGTGAGAACAGAGCAATTATTTGAGGTTTACACATATTCCATATGAACAAAACTAATAAAACTATATGTTTTTGGGTAAGAGAAGTTAATCTGAACAAGGGTTAGGTTTGCAAGAATGTGTGGAAAAAGATGCTTAATATAAATTGTTTTCTGCCGTACAGGTTCAAATCTCCAACTCTTTAGGGGAGTTATATACTGTAAGAGGCAGGATGGAAGTCTGTATCTTGTTAATTTGTTTCCCTTTATGTATTACCTACTTTGCATTACAAGTTGTTATAAATGCATAAGGGTGAATAGGATTTGCTTAAAGGTTTGATGAATATAAAATATGCTGCAGTACAGCTATACAAAGTGGAAAGGATGAGAGAATATTGAAGAACAGTACTAGATGATTTAAGGAAATCAGCATTTGGGAATTGATGTAGAATATGTGTGTAAAATTAAAGGAATGGTTTATGTGTCAGTATTCTGCTGTGACAGGATCCAACTTTGTACCAGCAATATTTTACTGAATGCTGTCAGAAGGAAGCAGTTTCTGCTATGAAAATTCCAACTTTAGAATGTTGCCGAATCAAGTCACTAAAATAAATGCCAGAAATAGAACAGCAACAAATTAAACTGCAATGATTTTTGTGGGAAGCAAGCACCACCCCCAATCACAGATGTTGGTGTTCAAGTTCCAATATCCCTTAAACTTTATATATATATATATATATATATATATATATATATATATATATATAGAGAGAGAGAGAGAGCTATAGATATAGATACAGATATATGTAAAATCCAAGACATAGCCATACTGTGTGGATTAGCAAACCATCTAGGAAACTGAACTTCAGGCATATAACTTATAGTCAAAAAAGAAGTCATGGGCTGTTTTTGAAAGGTGATTTCTCTGCCCTGCTATGACACTAATTACAAAACCTGTTCTCCTCTCCTTCCCTACCCCAAATTCCCACCCACCCACTTAACATTTATAGCACTCAAGCTCCACTCATGCTTTCCACCAATCAAGCCACACATACCCCAAGCAGTTGCTCTTAAAAGGCAAAAATGCTAATTCTATTCATACCTATAGCAACAACCCCTACTCTTAATGGCTCACAGCACAACCTATTGTTATACCATACAATAGCTCTCAAAATCACTCCCTTAATCAGTTACAAATTGCTATAGCTATTAGCCTCACCTTGTATATTACTTCCTATATCCATTTTAAATCATTAAAATATCTCCAACCAATAAAATCAAATTAAAAATATTTAGCAAGAGTAAAGTCTGTCTTAACAGTTTCAGAGGTAAGGTCTAGGTTAGCTACCCTTGTGGGACATTTTAAGACAAGCCAATTTCCCCTTTCATGCTTTAATTAACTTATAACATTTGGTTTTAGATTGGCCTTACCCTTCCCATGGTTGATAATTATATTTTATCCCTAATGAGAATAACTGGGATCAATGCCATAGATAATTTGAGGGTCCCATGCAATGAATAAAGCAGTTATGTACCGTCTCTGTCCATTAGTAGTAAAGAGGGCAGTCCTGCTCTGTATTGCACCCATAGATCCAAGTTGCTCTTGAATATGGACAAGGAAAAGCTTTGTTTAACATGGATGGGGAGTCTGTTCCAGAACATTTGTATCCTGTGTGACATATACCTGTCTTTCCAAACCATTGTATTAATGTTGCAGGAGAGGCTTAGATCCCTAGGCCAAGTTTCCCTGATGCAATTTGACTTGCTGATGTGCACTAGATCCATCAGTATTGAGTTGGAGGATGCCAGATATGCAAGACACGTGTCAACTCTTGACAGTCTGTAGGATACTTAGTATAGTGCCAGGGCTTTGAGTCAGTCCATGTAGGATATATTGTTTAGGCCTTGTATCCATTTAGTAGTGTATCTCTATGGGCATTCCAGTTGTTGCAGGTTTCTAGATGGATACAAAGCAAATGAGGCATAATACGCAGACTGGCCTAATGAGATGTGAGTAAAAAGGGACAAAGACATGCCTAGATCCCGACACAAACCCCTTGTTTATAAGCTGTGCAACGTAGAAGGACTTTCTTATGATAGTGGACAACTCTGTCATAATTTAAGTCGCTGTCCAAATAAATTCCTAAATACAAAACAATAGGGCCAGCTCAGCCAACTCTTAGGGAAATATTGTCAATGTGGTAGATTATTTCCATAAGGGTACAATAATGCAGTTTTGCATTTAATTTCAGTCCATGATTTTGTTACCAGTTATTTATTTGAGTCAAAGCTCCCCGTTGAATGGCTAAGTCATTTTGGGATTCAGTAACTGTTCCTAGCTTGCTGTTATCTGCAAACCTGGCCAAAGCCGTTTGGTACTGACTTTTATTTCAGAAAAAATAGATGCCAAACAGGAGAGGTCCCATCACAGAACCCTGGGAGACTTCACCAGTGACTGCTTACTTTGTGGATGCAACTCCCTTTATTTTGATTTCCTGTGTCTTATCTGTGAGTCCCTTGGTAATCCAGTGGGTGACATTTGGGTTTTTTGCGAGTTTATTTATCTTTTGTTTTGCCTGAGTTGAGAATTGTGTCAAAAGCGTTGGGCAGATCGAGGTATCTGGTGTGTAGCATTTTGCCTTCAAAACCCTAAGAAGATACAAGAATCAGCACAATACTCTGAAGATCATAGCTTACCCAGGCATACCTACCAACACTGCTCCTACCACAATATGCTTTAAATCTCCATTCTTTTCCTACTACTTAACCCTCTGCAAACCTGTTTTATGTATAGTGACAGCAAACATTTACATGTTTTCTTCACTGTGTATTGAGCTTTTATATTTGAAGAGTTCAATTAAACAACTGCTACTCTTTTCAAATGATGAAGATATTATCAGTTATAGAGATGAGCAACTTTTTAAAGAAATTGTTCTTGAGGCAAAGTGCCTTTCTTGTGACAGACATCAGAAGTACTGAAAGAGCATTTTGATGTTTTTTTGTCCATTATCACATTCTTTAAATCTGCCACAAAAATAAAAATCTAAATCTATCTTATACATAGACTGTGTTTGCAGCTCTGGACTACTCTGTAATGTAGGTTTGTCCTTTAAGAATATTATTTTAGCATATTGTTACATTGTTACAGCATCCCATTTTAGACACTTGTGCAATCCTTCATTAAAGGTTGCTCAGTTCAGAAAGGCTTTGGTGCTTTAAGGCCGACTGTGTTAACTGATATCAAAAGGAAATGGTAGACTATGTTAAACATGTACGGCTGTCCTCGTTTTTGCTTTTTGCAATCTTCTTTTTAGTGTTTCTGTGACAAAGTACGCATAATGCAAATTATTACCTCTACAAATACATTCTGGTATCAGTTAAACAGCTTGCCAGCCATCTTGTCTGGACTTTTACACTTTGGACTTTATGTATTTATTTTTTTTACAGAACACAGCTGTTATCCTTGGTTATTTACATGAACAAAACAGTGTAAGAAACGTCTCTGTGTGGAAGATTTTCAGTCCATATATCTCTAGTTAATCACTGTATATTAATCAGATCAGACAATAGTAGTAGAAGTAGTGAACATAAACTCATCAAATCAAAACAAAACAAAAAACAAATTATTAGGTAGATTATTAAGTCTGTGATTTTATCCAAGACAATATACTACATGGCTGGAAATATATCAACCTTAGTTCATTTGGCAATCAAAAAATATATATAAATATATGCATATATATTTTGCATGTAAAAATCAATTTCTATTTTCATAACCTATTGTTAACAAAGATCGCTTTCGTCCTTCTAGACTTCTTCAGGTCTGTGTACAAGAACCCTAAAAACCTATATAATTGTATAATTAGTTAGTATTGTTATTACACATCATTTTGAATAAAGTGGAAAAGAGAATAAAAAAAAAATAAAAATAAGAAAAAATGTATGTATGATGATGGAAACAAAATATATACTTAAATTTCAACTGATTTAAAATGGTATTTAAAACCAATTTGTAGAATAAAATAAAATACAATTAGTCATGTAAACAATGTGGCAATTTTCTAAGTTCCAGTGCACTTTTAATTGAACAGTAATAGTTTAGTCCAGGCTTCCTAAGAGAGTTCAGCTTTAATTGCCACATGATAATTTGGTTAAATAAGAGGTACCACATCATTATATAATTTTATTTAAAGTACATAAGGGTTATATATTATTATGACAACTACTAAGTAGGGCAGGACCAGCTCAAATGTCACACTGATGGGGGAAGGGATGTGAATTTAACATGTGTACCAATAACACTTTTGTTTTACAGCACAATAAACCACTCCCATGCCTGATAAAAAGTATATATATATTTAGAAAGCTTGTGAGGAAATTATTACTCTATTTTTGTTTTACTTGGATCGCTTGTCTGTGTACTTAATCATAGCCGGCGTTAGGCACCCGCGAAACCCGCAGCTGTGGGGAGCGCACGATTACTTCCCCGCAAATGAGGGCCCCCATTCAGCAGCTGCGGGTTGCTCTGACCGGTGTTGCTCTTCTTCGGCTCGGCTCCTCGTGGACGTCCGCTCGCATAGTCCGGCACGGTATGTTCGATGCTTTGTTCAGAAAAAAAGAAGTTATGTCCTTACCATAATGTTCCATGTGGAGTGTTCATCTCGCCTTGGTTATTACACATGGGTTCGGAGCCGATTCTCGGCTCCGTGCCGGCCGACTGCAAGCTCTGCATCGAGAAGAAGCTCGAGGACATCTAATACCCACAATCCCCCTCTGCCTTTACCTCAGATCTAGTTTGCAAGCAAACCAGACATAAAGCACGCACACATGCCAACTATATACATAAAGTACATATATACAAACATACCAAGGGTATGATAGTAACACTAATACTGCAACAGCAGAAGGAGAATACTCCAGACCAGGCACCAAATCGAACGTTCTTCCTAAGGGTGGGAAGGGTGGGAGTGTAATAACCAAGGCGAGATGAACACTCCACATGGAACGTTATGGTAAGGACATAACTTCTTTATGTGAGAGTGTTCAATCTCGCCTTTGTTCTTACACATGGGTAGCGTCCCTAGCTCCATGATCCTGAGGAACTCAAGGGAGAACGTTCTTGAGCACAGTGGAACCAAAGGTTGCCCTATCCCTAGAAACCCTGTCCACTTTGTAATGAGAGATAAATGTATGTGGTTTAGCCCAAGTAGCAGCCGCACAAATAGTGTCTAGTGGTACGCGAGCTGCGTGAGCCAAAGATGTAGAAACTGATCTGGTGGAATGTCCTTTGGGTTTTGCTGATAATGTTTGGTCAGAGGCTTCATAAACATATGTGATACAGTCAGTTAGCCATTTAGAAAGAGTTCGTTTCATAACTGCAAGACCCTTTCTGCTTTCAGCAAAAGCTACAAATAGTTGATCAGATTTCCTGTGATCTTTTGTTCTATCCAAATAAAATCTGAGTTGTCTATGGACGTCCAGTTTGTGCAACATATACTCCAATTTATTAGAGTGGTTCTTAAAGAAGGTGGGTAATTCAATGGACTGATTAATATTACTAGAAGAACAAACTTTGGGGAGAAAGGATGGATTAGTGCGTAGGGATACTCTGTCAGAATGAAATATTAAATAAGGATGTTTGACAGAAAGGGCCTGAAGCTCAGACACTCGTCTAGCAGATGTAATGGCCACTAGAAATAAAGTTTTCCATGACAAAAATTTCAATGTGCAACTTGAAGCTGGTTCAAAGGGTGGCAACATCAATTTAGAGAGCAACAGGTTTAAATTCCACGGTGATGTCGGACTTCTGACTGGTGGTCTGATATGAAAAGAACCTTTTAAAAAGGCTTTACAAAGTCTGTGAGCCATAATAGGCGCACCACATTCCTCTACATGATAGTTAGAAATGGCAGCTAACTGTACTCTTAAAGTAGCCGGAAGCTCCTTCATGAAATAGTTCAGTCAAGAACTCTAAAACCTTGTTTAACGGAGCTATAACAGGGTCCAAATGATGTGACTCCGCCCAAAAGACTAAACGTTTCCACTTACTGGTGTAAGTCTTTGTAGTGGAAACTTTATGAGAAGCTACTAAAATATCTTGAACCGCCGATGTAAGGGGAACCGACCTGGCTAAAGGGAAGCGGAGCAGCCAAGCTGCTAGATGGAGAGATTCTAGAGATGGGTGAGGAACTCCTGACGAGTGAGTCAGTAGATCTGGCTCTGGGTCCAGCATCCAAGGTCCCCGAATGCGGTGATGCAATAGAAAGGGGAACCAAATCTGACGAGGCCAGAACGGGGCAATGAGAATAATAGTCCTCTGAAGGTTGTTTGCTTTCTGTAGAAACTTTGCAATCAGCGGAAATGGAGGAAAAGCATATAGGAGACCCGGGGGCCAATCGTGCACCAGCGTCCCTGGGGACTTCCCTGGAGGGTAATAGGGCAAAGTAGCTCCTGCATTTGGCGTTCATTGGAGACGCAAACAGATCGCAGGTAGGCTGGCCCCATTTGCGAAAAATCCTTCTCGCAACTGACTGTTTGAGGGACCACTCGTGAGGCAATAGTATTGCCCTGCTCAGCCTGTCGGCTATGACGTTGGATGACCCGGGAGGTGCGTTGCGATGAGAAAGCGAGCGGTGGACTCTGCGCATTGCCAAATTCTCATGCCCTCTCTGCATAGTTGGTAAGACCTGGTTCCCCCTTGCTTGTTTATGTACCAGACTACGGACATGTTGTCTGTCTGAACTGCAATGGTCCCTGGAGGAAGAAGGGGAGCAAAGTGTTGCAATGCCAAAAACACTGCCCTCAACTCCAGAACATTGATGTGCAGATTGTACTCCAGATTGGTCCATTCGCCTTGGACTGTCTGTCCCTGAAAGATGCCCCCCCCACCCTATCAGGGAAGCGTCTGTGGTTATCGTCGCTGACGGTGCGGGTAGCACAAATGGTCTTCCGCTGGATAGGTTGCAAGTCTGTAACCACCACATCAGGTGTGATTTGCATGTTTTCGTTATCAATATTTCGTGAGTCAGTGGAAGTTGTTGGAATGACCATTGTGCAAACAGAAGCCATTGTAGCACTCTCATGTGCAGTCTTCCCAATGGTATCACAATGAGAGAAGCTGCCATGAGACCCAAGACTTTCAGAACAATTTTTGCCGGTGACTTTCTGGACGACAGCAGAAGGGAAATGTTGATTTGAAGTGCTACTATTCTTTCTGTAGGAAGTTTTAGAACTAAATGATGCGTATCTAATTCCGCTCCTATGAATAAGATATGCTGTGATGGCTGTAGCAAAGATTTTTCGAAATTTACTGAAATTTCAAGGTGTGTACAAAGTTGTAGGGTGTAATCCCTGGCTTGTATCAGTTGACGCCTGGTGGTGGCAGACAGGAGCCAGTCGTCCAGATACGGAAACACTTGGAATCCTAGGCGCCTCAGATGAGACGCTACCACTGCCATGCATTTGGTGAAGACTCTGGGGGCTGTAGTCAGACCAAAGGGCAGGGCTCGAAACTGATAGTGACTGGCTCCCAGCCGGAAGCGCAAATGATCCCTGGACGCCCTGGCCATTTTGATGTGGTAGTATGCGTCCTTCAGATCTATTGAGCACATCCAGTCGTCCTTCCGTAAGAATGGAAGGATCGATTGAAGCGTGACCATTCGGAACTTTTCCTTCTTGACAAAGGTGTTGAGATGGCTTAGGTCCAGAATCGGCCTCCAGTCCCCTGTTTTCTTTGGAACTAAAAAGAACCTTGAGTAAGTTCCGAATCCTATTTGGTCCGCTGGGACTGGTTGGATGACTCTTTTTTCTAGCAGCTTTGAAATTTCTGTAGCTGCTGGGTCTCGCAGATGGGGTGGTACATCTGGGAGTTTTCTCTTTGGAATGGGTGTGGATAGAAATGGGATTTTGTAACCTCTGGTAACAATGCTTTTACCCAATTGTCTGAAGAAAGGTTTTGCCAGGCCTGAGGGTATAAAGCTAAGCGACCCCCGACTGCCTCCAGAGCAGGACAGTCGGGCCTCCTCTCAGGAGTGCTGAAAAGGTTTGCCAGGGAGGTTATCCCTGTCACCTTGGTTTTGTGGACCCCCTCTGCCGCCAGGGCGGCGTCTTCCACCTCTGCCCCCCCCTCTGCCTCTAGAGGGGGCATCACCCTGTGTGTTTGGGAAAGATCCTTGGGGTTGCGAAACCACATTTTCCCACCACGTTGCCCTTTGGGGTATGGTCTGGAAGGGGTGGAAAAACGGACTCCGACAGCAGACAGAGTCTTTCCCTCCTGTTCACACTGGGTAAGGGTCTCCTTTACTTTAGGGCCAAAAAGTGTGGCTCCATCAAATGGGGCGTTAGTAAAGGAAGACTTGAAGGCTTCATAAGCGAACATAAGCGCATCCAGGATTGCCTCGAAGAGCAATCGCTGAAGCCGCTGCCCTACTCGATCCTTCGGCTGCGTAGGATATCAGCCTCATGGACGAGTTTACAATGGAAGTAAGGGTGTTGAGATGCGCTGTAACTTTCTCTGAAACAGCAGCATCTGTAGAACCCTGGAGGGTATCTCCCAACTCTTTGACTAGATCCCTCTGTAAACGTGTAAAATGAGTCAAATAGTTCAGGGAACGCATAGAAAGCCGCTGAACTGAAAATGCGCTTCCCGTATCTGTCCATGGTCCTAGAATCTTTGTTAGGCGGATGGACAGATGAGGAAGACTCCGACATCTCCTTTTTCGTGGCCGCTGCCACCACCATGGCGTCTACTGGAACTCCTTTGGTGAGGTAAGCCTTGTCCTGTGGTGCCGTAATGTACTTATTTGGCTTCCTAGGGACTGGTTCCACCGTGTCAGGTGTCTCCCATGCCCTTCGAGCAATCAACTCCATTAACTCATCGAAGGGCGGAGTGACCCAGGAGGAGGAAGGGCGAGCACCAAATGCCTTCAGCAAAACTGACTCATCCTCAGAAGGGGGGAGCGCTTGCCAGTCACCTCTCTGTTTTAGGATCTCCAAGATGTCAGAAAAAGAGACATCTTCTGAAGGTGACTTAGGGGACCCTTCTGACTCATCTAAGTCAGTATCAGATGTCAAGGATTCTTGTGGAGAATCCAAGTGTCTCCTCTTACACAATCTTTTCCTAGGGACTTCTTCATGGGGAGCATCCGAAGAAGCCTCCGAGGAAGAGGGGGCACCCTCCAGGGGTGGCTGAGACACTGGTGCCCGACGCTTGGACGTGGCCGTGGGTGCAGAGGAGGATAACGGTCCTTTGTGGGGAGGAGAAGCTGTTCCTGCTGATGTGGTTGTCTGGGTAGACAACACCTTTCTCATGAGGTCGAAGGCCCCCGGGTCCCGAGTCGAGGTATCTCCCGGTTCCGAAGAAATGGGAAGAATCCCCGAAACAGGAACCGAAGGCACCGACCCGAGGACGGAACCGAGTCGATCCGCCGAGGCCCGAGAGGGAGCGTCGGAACGAAACATCGGTCCGACTCGGTCCCGGAACCAAGGATGGATCTTCGCCCGAGACTCCAGTACCGGATCGGACGCAGTCGAGGTGAACGCTGCCGACCGACAAACGGCCGGTTCTGGCACCGAGGGCTCCACAATCATCAGTTCAGCTTCTTCCGGCTCCGAAGACTGGACAGGTCTCGGAGGAGGAACAGATGGAGATAGTGGCAGGCCTTCAAGTCTCGACATCAACTGAGAGGAGACCGAGATAAGCTTGGATAGGGCCGTATGCTCCATCAATTTCTGCACCACACGGTCCACATCGGTGTCGGAAAGGGCCCTGGAAGAACGAGTCGAAGGGATCGAAGACGGAGCCGACCTCAACAGAGTCGGTGGAGGGAGCTCCGTCACCGGTTCCAAGACTCGAGGCTCGAAACTGCCAACAGTTGAACACTCGGCCCGAAGTCTGTGGAACCGGTGATCTAACTTTGCCGAAGAGCTCGGAGCCGATGACTTGGGCTCCGGCGTCTTCGATTCCTCGAGGATTTGGATGCCTGGTCTGAAGCATCCAGAGCCTCCTGGAAAGAGGGTTTCAACAAACCTCTGTCCATCAGTTTCCTGCGCCTATCTGTCATGACCCTCCCACTAAAAGAGTGACAAATAGAACAGTCCTCTTGTAAGTGGAGAGGGCCAAGGCAGTAAACACAGGAACTGTGGTTGTCCGTGACCGACATCTTTTGGCCACACTGGCAACGTTTGAAACCAGATTTCATTTTCTCAGACATAATGAAGTAAGAGAAAAAAACAGTCAAGTCCAGTAACAGTCAATCCAGGAAAAACAGTCAAATCCGGTAGATATGTAAGTCCGTTTGTCAAATCCAAGTAGGGGTGGTAGGCCCCGAAAAAAAACTCTATACCAGTTATATAGTTAAACTAAGTTAAACTAAGTTAACGGTACCGAGAATTTCTGTCTCTACTCACACACCATACACTAACTACAATAACTATTGATCTTAAACAAGTTCTCTTGAAAATTTAACCAAAAAAGTTAAAATCTTATCTGAAAACCCTCGAGCTAGCCTCCAGCGATGCGAATGCAGCAGCGGCAAACTAGATCTGAGGTAAAGGCAGAGGGGGATTGTGGGTATTAGATGTCCTCGAGCTTCTTCTCGATGCAGAGCTTGCAGTCGGCCGGCACGGAGCCGAGGATCGGCTCCGAACCCATGTGTAATAACCAAGGCGAGATTGAACACTCTCACATTGTATGTTGATGTATAACCTTTAAGATTATTAACTTTTGCAAGGAATTAGGGTAATATTACAAATTGTCCCCGGTGACTTCTGTCTTTCTACATGATTCCTAAGCAAAGAAGTTGACAGGAATATGTAAGATGCCGGTAATGCTCTTAATAATTGTATTCAACACTGCTTTTATTATATATGTTTTATATGTACAACATATTAACCTGTTCTTTACTTAATATGTACATGCATAGTCTGTCCATCTTGATATTTATATGCATAGTCTGTTCCTCAGTAACGTCATGCAGGGAATGGCCAAGCCTGCACATACTTCAATGGGACGTATTACTCTACACTTTGACTGCAAAATCAGTAAATTCAGTTGTAACAGAGGAAGGGAAAATGCAAGTGAGACAAAAGTTTTATTACCTTAAGTATGTCCACCAAAGGAAACGACTATAGTTTTACTTATTACATGTTTTGTACACTTTTGTTACTTATTACGTGTTTTGTATACTTTTGTTACTTATTACATGTTTTGTATACTTTTGTTACTTATTACGTGTTTTTTATACTTTTGTTACTTGTTACGTGTTTTGTATACGTTTGTTACTTATTACGTGTTTTGTATACTTTTGTTACTTATTACGTGTTTTGTATACTTTTGTTACTTAATACGTGTTTTGTATACATGGCATTTTTTGTCTTCCTTTTCTTCCTCCAATTAAACACAAACTCATTCTCATAGTAGTCAGTTAATAAACGTTTTCCATGTTCATTTAATAATCTCCCACAGCTTACCAAGGAAGATGAAATAATTTCATCGCAATGTAAAATGGACAGATGCCTTTTTACATGGTTTAATGTGTTCTTTCATTTGCATTTCCTTTTAGTGATGTTCTTCCAATAGATACTTCAAAAATGTCACGTTCCTTTCCTGTTGCATCTGAAGTAATTCCTTGTAAAGCTTCAGGTTTGCATGAGTAAATGCAGGCTGTTTGAGTATATTTATACTGTATGGTATCATCTGAGCCTGTAAGTATGGTTTTAAATGCCAAAAGTCTATATTGCATTTAATATCGATGTAGATAGTATCAATGTACAGTGAGACAGATAATGGAGAAGCACCTGGTGATAAGGAAATAGTCCATCTGACCTTTCATAGGCGTGGGAAGACATATGATAAAGACCCAAGAAAACAGATTTTGACAGTCCTGCAGTTGTTAAAGTCCCAGAAGAACTGGTTGAATTAGTACAGGCTATGTAAAAAGACCCAGTGACATAGTATGAATAGTGTACAGTAGTGTACATTGTCTGATCTGATTAATATACAGTGATTAACTAGAAATATATGGACTGAAAATCTTCCACACAAAGAAGTTTCTTACACTGTTTTGTTTTTGGACCCACTACACTTTAGTGGGTTGTTTTGAGACTTTGGGGATACCACGGAGATTACATATTTTTATTTTTTGGTTATTTACATGAAAGATCACAAGGTTACATTTTCTTAGCAAAGACGTCATTTTAATATATGGGAATACTTAATTTAATTTAAAGGTAATACTCACTTTCCTTGAAGTAGCATTGAGCAACTCCCTCTCAGTAAATAAACACTCTTGCAAAACCACTGTTAAAATGTCTTGCACGCTCGTAACAAATCAGCCATTAATTGAAGAGTACAAACAAGCAAAAGAAAACATATTACTCCAAGCTTTATTCATCCTGAGCTACGGTATGAAATATTTATTTTTATTTTATTTATTTAACATTTGTTGACCGGGCTAGTCTAACTAGATATATGTCCATTTTCAGTAGAGGCCCAGGGAGAAAAGCTCCAAAAGAACAGACAATTTAAAACAAATCAAAGGACAAGAAGAAATACATAATAGTTTACAAATGTTAACAATACAGCTAAAATAAAAGGAAAACCTCATTCCTTTAAATCTACACAAAAAATAATAATAAATAAATAATATATAATAAATAATAATAAATATTTACAATGGAGGGCTTCTGAATACTGTTACTTCTTCTTCTTTTGGCTTTTCCCAGTTAGGGGTCGCCACAGTGGATCACCCGTCCGCTCATGATTGGCAGTGGAGTTTACAGTGTCGAGTTGCCAGTCCAACCTTCCACAGAAGCCACACATACAAACACACACTCACTCACACCTAGGGCCAGTTTAGAGTATCCAATCCATCAACAGCATGTCTTTGGGATGTGGGAGGAAACTGGAGCACCTGGAGGAAACCCACACGACCACAGGGAGGACATGCAGACTCCGCACAGAAGGCACCCCAGCTGATGATCGAACTGGAGAACCTCTTGCTGTGAGGCAGCAACGCTAACCGCTGCACCACCGCGGCCGCCCGTCCACATTTTACATTCTAATCTCTCTTAATTTGCATAATACTTTGACATCTCAACAACACTTTGTGTGCATTTTTATGTTTTCTATTTCGACAGTTCTACAGAATATTACCACATGTCATCTCAATACAGCCTAATAACACCACCAGGTGTTTCTGCAATTGCATCCAGCTGATACCCCAAGGAATCAAATATTGATTGTTCATATCTGCATTAATAGGATCATAGGATGTTACTAAGCTAATGGCCCCAGGGCCCTTACAAGCCTAGCCAAATTCAGCCTGTGTTCCCAAGGGTGTCTGATTCAAGCAGACAGCAAAATCAGCACCTATTGTCACTGTCCAAGAAGGACACAGGTGGAAGCCCCAGGATGAATTTCTGGCTACCCATTCCATTGTCCAAATTATGCTTAAATAGTGCCAGTGAGGGGCTTTATTTAACATGAATAGGAAGTTGTTCCAAAGGTGCAGCAACCTCTGTAAGACAACTCTGTCTCTCCAGCAAGTTCTGTTGATGTCACCTTAAAGATTAAGGTCCTTTGAGTGAATGACCCGTGTGCCATTTGACTTGTGAATGTACAGCATTTCCATTAACACTGGGTCACTGATAGCTCTATATGCAAGGCACAGGTCACCTCTGAGCAGTCTGTATGACACAGAGTAAAGTGACAGTGATTTCAGTCTGTCCGCATAAGACAGATATTGAAGACCCTTAATTTTCTTTTTAAGAAACCTCTCTGGTCTCTCCAGTTGCTGCAGGTGTTTGGAAAGGAACATACCAAAAGGAGTGTTGTACTCTATTACTGGCCTGATGAGGGAAGAGTACATGGGATTATAACCTAATTTTTTTCCAGAGGCAGTGCCCTTACTTAAGAGATGAGCAATATAAAATACCCTTCTTACCACTGTGGAGACATAGCGATCAAAGTTAAAGTTGCTGTCAACCTGTGTGCCTAGATCTCTCACTATTGACTGTGCTTAGGGTATTTCTATTGATGTGGTGGTTTGCAGGAACATCACCCTTGCTAAAGGGGATAATAATGCATTTTTTGCATTAAGTTTAAGACCATGACTTTGTCACCAGTCATTAGTCTGAGTACGACCTTCTTGAAGGATGTTGACATCGCTAGGGGTTTCATTAATTTCTCCCAGAATGCACTCATCAGCAAACTTTGTCAGAGAAGTACATTCCAAACAGTAGGGGTCCCAGAACCGATCCCTGTGGAACACCACTAGTTATGGGTCTTCTGTAGGAGGTGGAGTCCCCTATTTTGAGTGTATGAGTTCTGTCAGTGAGCCAGTTTGCAACCCGCCTGACAATATATGGGTTGGTACCCAGCTGGGTGAGTTTATCAATGATGCCTGAGTAGGGGATTGTGTCAAAGGCCTTGGCTAAGTCTAGCTAGGCCATATGCACAGATTTGCCCTCATCTAGGGCTTTGGTGACTGTCTCGAAGAAGTCCACCAAGTTTACCAGGCATGATCTCCCCTTGACAAAGACAAAATGGTTGGGGTTAAGCGTTTAGAGATTTCCTGTGTCTTTGTTAATAAGGTCCATGATGATTCATTCCATGGCCTGGCAGATGAAGCTGGTCAGGATAATGGGTCTGTGGATGTACCGCCTTTGTGCAAAGGGATGACGGTAGCTGTTTTCCATTCCTGTGGGATGAAGCCAGTGCTTAGGCTGTGATTGAAAAGTGTGCCCAGTGGTGATGCTAATTCCTGTTTTAACCCACGTAGAACACAGCCTAGGATGTTGTCTGGTCTCATAGAGGCTGTACATTTGACCTTGGAAAGGGTACTTAAGACCTGCTCCTCTGGGAAACCAGGTGGGAGACAGGTGTTAGGGATGCTTTGGGGTATATGTGGCAGGGACAAGTGAATGAAGTTTTCACTGAACTGTGTCAGCCAGCAGGTTTGGTATATCCACAGGTTCTGTATATGTAGTGCCATTAACTATGAGTTCAGTGTAAATCTGGGCCTTACTTTTGAGGTTACGGATGTAACTAAAAATGCTTTGTGGTTATTCTTAGGGAAGCTAATCTGGATTTGTAGTTAGATTTGGAGGACTTCACTAGGAGTCTTATTTGCTTGTTTAAGTTAAGGAGCGAGTGTTTCTAGTTTTGAGATAATTTCTTCCTACTCTTAGACAGCAGTTCATTTGAAAACCATGCTAAGTACAAGGTTTTAGAAGATTTCATCTTAAAGCATACCTGATGGCAAACAGTACTGATACTTGACCACTGCGGGTTTCAGCTAAAGAGATATTGTATATCATCTGTATTGCAGTAATTTTCATCTTTCTACAAATATCTCAACATCAAGTGTTGCAGACAGAGCTCTTTAGTCTCATATGAAAGTTCACGGCCGTATGAATAAAATGCTGCTGGCAGTATGTCTGCATGCTGCTTGAATGGTTATTGAGCTATCATAAGCTATTTATCCAATATTACAAAAGTAATATTTATTGTGGTTTATAAAATCCAGTGTAAGCCCTAGATCTGAAGGAATGCAACTGCTGTAAAGAGAACCATACACTGAATGGTTTGCCATTTGCTGTTTTCTAGTAAGTCTTAGGTTTCTAGACATATCAATACTTGTTTGAAATGTCAGACAAAAACTTAATTTAAAAAAAGGCATAGGCTACAGCCATTGGAAGTTAAAGTACAAACTCAGAAAAAGCCTTCTATAGGTGTTTTAGATTATGGATGTTTGCCTTTTTTGGCAAGTGTATTTAAAAAATATCAACACAGGTTTTATCATTTTAAAACTGCACCAGCAATGCATTCTGTTTTCCATATACAAAGACGGATCAAGATCTTAGACTAGAATTCTCAATGGCATCACATTGTCTTAGCCAAGGAAATTGTTTCTCAAAAGGCATGGTGTGTTGTCCCATTCGTACAGTGTTGTGTCTTACTGGTATGTTCTCCTGCCTAGTTCCTTTATATAGTGCATCTGCAATCTCTCTCCTCTGTCGACATCTCCTCCTACTTCCTGAATGTGTTCCACATTTCTCTTATTCCAACATGTTACGGTCACTTTTCAGATATGTTCGGATGTTGTAGTAGATCTTCAAGGTGCTCCAGCTTCTCTATGATATTTACCAGTAGTTTATCTGAACTGTAGTCTGAGATTCAGACATTCCATCCAATTTTAACATTTGTGAAAGCCGTGAATCCATTGTCTGGATTTCTGTAAAGAACAAGTATCTCTGTTACCTTATCTACACTCACCAGCACCACCTCAGATTCAAAGCAGACTTCCTCCTCCAGGTAGAATGTTTCCAGATCCTTCATGAGCCACCCTTCAGGACTAAGCATCTGAAAAATGTAGAGAAACTTTGAAATGCATTCAGCATTTCTAAAATACAGTCATTAAAACAAAACATGTCAGTGCAAACTATATATCTGCATAGAAAATATACAATATGTACAAAAAACATCAACAGAAAATAAAGAAACATTTATTGCTGATAGAAAGTTAAACTTCTCTTATTCCATTTCTTGGTCCATAACCAAAGCTAAATCTTTTCTGAAACAAGTAAGGGAATAACCCCAGTGTCCTAACCAGTTTTCTCCATTTGCAAAAATGCCACTTCATGTGCCCCAGAAGATAAGACATAAAATCTACGACTAACTTTGACAACAAATTAGTATTTTTTTGTTTCATTCAGTTGTGTCTTTCGGCTTTTCCCGGTTAGGGGTTGCCACAGTGGAACTCTGGTCCGCTAATGATTGGCAGTGGATTTTTACATGCCGAGTTGCCAGCCCTGATGCACAATCTTCAACGAAGGCATGCCTATTCATGCATGTCTCCACACAGAAGACGCTCTAACTGGGAATTGAACAGGACAACGTCTTACTGTGAGGCAACAACGCTACCGCGGCACCAGAGGGATGGTAATATTCCAGTTCTGTTGCTCTATTATTTTGTCCTTTATATCTTAGGAAAATAATGGTAAAGGTGAGCTGCTAATTAAATGATGGTAAAGGTGAGCTGCTGATTAAATAATGGTAAAGGTGAGCTGCTGATTAAATAATGGTAAAGGTGAGCTGCTGATTAAATAATGGTAAAGGTGAGCTGCTAATTAAATAATGGTAAAGGTGAGCTGCTAATTAAATGATGGTAAAGGTGAGCTGCTGATTAAATAATGGTAAAGGTGAGCTGCTGATTAAATAATGGTAAAGGTGAGCTGCTGATTAAATAATGGTAAAGGTGAGCTGCTAATTAAATAATGGTAAAGGTGAGCTGCTAATTAAATGATGGTAAAGGTGAGCTGCTGATTAAATAATGGTAAAGGTGAGCTGCTAATTAAATAATGGTAAAGGTGAGCTGCTAAGTAAATAATGGTAAAGGTGAGCTGCTAATTAAATGATGGTAAAGGTGAGCTGCTAATTAAATAATGGTAAAGGTGAGCTGCTAATTAAATGATGGTAAAGGTGAGCTGCTAATTAAATGATGGTAAAGGTGCGCTGCTAATTAAATAATGGTAAAGGTGAGCTGCTAATTAAATGATGGTAAAGGTGAGCTGCTAATTAAATAATGGTAAAGGTGAGCTGCTAATTAAATTATGGTAAAGGTGAGCTGCTAATTAATGGCTTCATTTTCTTTTTGTTCTAGATGCCTTCAAGATTGACCAGAATACAGGCTTAATATCTTCAAAACGTCTACTACATTCCTACGAGACTTTTAATGTGACAGTAATTGCTACAGATAAGGGACGTCCTCCTTTGTGGGGGTCAACTACAGTTCATGTGAATGTCATTGATGTAAATGACAATCGTCCAATGTTTGTGCTTCCCCCAAATGGCACAATCCTTAAGATTCCTGAGGTAACTGATAAGTCGTGGGCATTGTAAAATGTATTTAGTTCAAAATGGTTCTATATTTAGCATGAATGCAGAATTTTTCAGCTTTTCACAGTCATCTTCTTACTGAAGCAGTACTGAACTTTCCTAATTAGTATATTACTATGATGATTGCATTACATTTTATGTTTCTTGTTTGGAGTTTTATTTATTTTTAACAGACAAAACTGCAAATTGCAGCTTCATAAGGAAAATAATTACACTTGAAAATGCTGTGTGTCCTGCCTTACATCCATTATCAGTTGCATCAGAAGCACCGAATGTCATTATATCATTGCAGACGTAATACAAAGACTGCAGTATTATTAACATTTCTGAGATAATGCCTTTGTCACTGAGAGTAAACAGGCCCAACAAGAATTAACCAGTCAGGTAAGAGATTCAGTAGAGATGCAGGTGGTAAGAGAAGGTGTACCTCCATGGTACAGTGGTAAAACACAGGACATCAGAGAACAGGTATGTTGTTGTTGTTGTGTCTTTCGGCTTTTCCCGGTTATGGGTTGCCACAGTGGAACTCCGGTCCGCTAATGATTGGCAGTAGATTTTTACGTGCCGAGTTGCCAGCTCTGACGTACAACCTTCAACGAAGGTATGCCCATTCATGCATGTCTCCACACAGAAGACGCTCTAACTGGGACTTGAACAGGACAACGTCTTACTGTGAGGTGACAACGCTACTGCAGCACCTCCATCACCGCAGGTATGTGACTTTGATTATTCTTTCTGTCTTCTTTTTGGGTTGGGTGGCATGGCTAGTCTTATGAAGGCATGATGGTCTTTAGCTTCTTATATACCAATGCACAACTGAATATTTTAACAGTTATAACTTATCAATGCCTTTCTAAGAAGTCAAGACAGATTAGCATGAGACAAGAAGGCAGTGGTCTATACAGATGGGAAGTGTGATATAGGTATGTTAGAAGAGGTGGTAAATGTGAAAACAAAATGCAGGGCTGAGACTGTATCACCAGTGGTAATGGGTAGATTACTTAAAGTTCTAATTCTGACTTAGAAGACTTTTTGCAGCAGATGTCAAGATGAACTACAAGTTTATGCAGACTAGGGAGTAGCTAAGGAAACATTACTCATCAAAATACAAATGAAGTTGGGGGCACCAGGTGACACACTGGATCTTTTAAGAATTATTCTAAAGCAAACTTCATGTTTAAGAGACATGCTGGCAAAATTTCAAGCTCCCCCAAACCCAGGGAACACCAGTGCCTATCCAGAGTTGTTCACAAAAACCCTTTACAATCAGGTATACAGCTGCATAGTGGTTGTGGTACCTACCAAAAATAAGCATGGGAGAAACTAAAAAAAATTTTCCACCATGGTGGAATCCCAACGACAGTATGTTGTATAAAAAATAAAGAAAATCATGGAAGAAACTGACTTCTTAAAGATGGTCAGGAAAGCAGTGGGCAATGATGAAATGGTGCATACTACCTATCTTGACCTGGCCAAAGCATTTGAGACAATAGCCCAGTTGTGCATTCTAGACAAGTTCACAAAATTGGGTATAAACCCATACATCACTTGCTGGATAGTCAGATGGCTCACAGGGAAAGGTCAAGATAGGTGAGTGTACTCCACAAAAATGCCAGAAACTAGCAGAGCCCTCCAGGGCTCATTGCTAGGGCTGCACCTTTTTGGCATCTACTTCTCTGAAATCAAGGCCTCTGGCTGACCGAATGTGTAGATGAGTCATGGCTTGAAACTCAGTGCCAAAATGCATAATATCTTTCAGAAGTTACAGCCACTCCTGGCAATTACTAGACTGATAATACACCCCTAGCAGTTGACCCTGTTGTCAGGGATTTCATACAGTGACTTGGCCTTTGACCATGATGTGTCTACTGAAGTAAGGAAATCATTCCACTTTACACAACATAGGTGTGGCATCTAGGTCCAAAGATGCCATTGTTGCATTGCACTTGCCCCTCATAAGCCCAATCACTGAGTAGAAGGTCCCGTTTGGTACATACCTGAGCAGGCATATGCAACAACCAGAGCATTCACAGGGGTTCCTTACAAAAAGAATACGTGAAGTTGACAACGCCTCCTACACAGACTGCCTCAAGGCCTTATCCTTGTACTCAATCTCCTCAGACTGCCTCAAGGCCTTATCCGTGTACTCGATCTCCTCAGATTGCCTCAAGGCCTTATCCTTGTACTCGATCTCCTCAGACTGCCTCAAGGCCTTATCCTTGTACTCGATCTCCTACACAGACTGCCTCAAGGCCTTATCCTTGTACTCGATTTCCTACACAGACTGCCTCAAGGCCTTATCCTAGTACTCGAGCTCCTACACAGACTGTCTCAATGCCTTATCGTGGTACTCTATCTCCTACACAGACTGCCTCAAAGCCTTAAACTTGTATTTGATCTCCTATACAGACTGCCTCAAGGCCTTATCCTTGTATTTAATCTCCTACACACTGCTGTGAGGCGGTCTGCACCATCCTATGTGGACATATTACACATCTGCAAAACAACTAATATTAGAAACATTTAATCTAGGGGATCTAAACCTCATCTGCAACATAGGAGCAGGTACTTCCCACAGAGACTACCATTTCACTGGAACAGGCTACCCATCCATGTGAAGCAGAGACCTTTACTCAAAAGCAACTTGGATCATTGGATAGAGAACAGTAAATTTACTCCTGGTGTGCAACCGATGTCCCTGGTAAAAAGAGGAAGCAGGTAATTGTTGATCACCCACAAGCAAGCTATATACCCCAAATAAAATGAGAGGTACCAAACTGTTAAATACATGTAGGAAGAATGACTGGACTTTAAAAATGCCCTTAAGCATGGCTAGTCTAGTAATCACCTATGAAGCATATCTGCGCTAAAGAAAGGCTTAGACAGTTACAGATCAGTTAGTCTGATGCCATTTGGTGGAAAGATTAGGAAGAAAAAAATCCTGAAAGTAAGGCCGTGGCTGTGTGCAAGAGAACAGAGTCCATGAAATGGACTAAGATGTGCATTAATTGATTAGGCTGGCAAGATATACTGTCTAGTAAAAAAGAAAAACGTCCTAAATCTGGGAGCTCTATTTGCATCTGGACACAATGACTGTAAACCTACTATTTGAAATGTGGCTCTGACAAACTACTTAACCAGGCAGTACTTTTGGGTTCAGCCTTGAACAGTCTTATGTCTGGCAGGTTTAACTGATTAAAATATAAATAAAATAAAAAAACAGAGCATTGGCTACAGTCAACTTAGTAGTATTCTAAATAATGTCCAAATACAGAATCATGATGATTGGTTAGATATTGATTTAAAAAGTTTTTAAGGTATGGCTTTACTTCTGATGAAGTCCTCTTTGTTATGGATGAAAGTGCTTAACTAAAG
This sequence comes from Protopterus annectens, assembly GCF_019279795.1. NCBI lineage: Eukaryota > Metazoa > Chordata > Ceratodontiformes > Protopteridae > Protopterus > Protopterus annectens. The sequence goes on along the minus strand of NC_056748.1, from coordinate 1,144,419,695 downwards.
CAACATTAAACAATATATAAAAATACTGATATTATCCTTCTTTTTTGGCTGGCCATCTCTTTGGAAACCAGCAGTTTGCTGGTTTTTAGCTTTACTTTTCAGTTTCTACTGTCACTTTTGTGCCTATTTTGTATAATATTGTATTACATCACATGCATTTCTCTATGTATATGCTCTTCTAAATATGTCTGTAATACCTGTTGTTTGGCATTTTACCTGTCTTATAACGAAGGAAGTGCTTTGTGTCTGACGTGCGTGTGTGCGTGTGTGTGTGTGTGTGTGTGTGTGTGTGTGTGTGTGTGTGTGTAACCCCAGGCTGAATCCGCAGAAAGATGGATCCAAGGTATCAGCTACCAATTAATTCTTGCATTCAGTGGCCTTGTAGTGCCTGTTTCTGAGCCAGTTTCCTCACTTTGCCATGACCAACTACATTAGTAAGAAACTTAAAATTAGTTCTTTACACTCCACCACAACTCCTGCTTTCATCTCTTTCATTTCTCCTCAGTCATTTTCCCATCTCCCTTCCTGTTTTAGTCATCTCTGTTTGAGTCCTCCAGTTAGACAAATTGCCTTGCCTTATACATCAGTGCTGACTGTGTCCTTCCTGAATATGCTGTATCTTCCTGCTCCTAGCCTATCCTGTCACTGGCCTGATTTTCAGTTACCATGCATCAGCCTCATTCTCTATTATAAGTGCTTCCATCACACTCATATTCATTCTTGGTTTCTGGCATTGCTAATCACCACCCTAATATTAGACCCCCCCCACCTTCTTTTTTTGACAGCATATCAAAAATTTAGAGCGGCACAGTGGTGCAGCAGTTAATGTTGTCGCCTCACAGCAAGAGGTTCTCCGGTTTGATTCTCGGCTGGGGTGCCTTCTGTGTGGAGTTTGTATGTTCTCCCTGTGTTCGCGTGGGTTTCCTCCAGGTACTCAGGTTTCCTCCCACATTCCAAAGACATGCATCTGGAGCGTTTCTCCCCGGGCCTCCGCTGAAAACAGGCTCTGTGGAACCTAGTCAGACATTCCCGGTCAACAAATGTTAAATAAAAATAAAATAAAAATAAAAAATATACATTTGTTCTTCCAATTTTGTGTATTATCAAGGTTCATAGGTAAGTACTAGGTGATCAAACCCTATTCAAAAGATCTACTATCCTCAATGAGGGCAAGAAAACACAAACCAGAGAATTTGTGGTTGTTCATAGGTATGTACTAGGCTAACGGCCCTGGAGCCTTTACAAGCCCAGCCCATAGAAGTGCCCTGGCATCGTGCCTCCCAATGTTAGTTCCCAGTGGTTCTATCAAGTAGAGTCACTGCAGTGATCCCTATGGTGAACTTTCTATTTCCCATCCACTCATCAAGATTTCTCTTGAAGATGGCCAGTGAGGTGCTCTAATTGACATGTATGGGAAGTCTATTCCAGAGCATGGGCCATCTCTGGCTTATGAACCTGTCCCTGCAGCATGTTCTGTTGATTGTGGTAATTAGGTTAAGGTCTCTGGAGCATGTGGTGTGGAGGGATTTGGATTTCTTTAGATGTAGCATTTCTAATAGAGCTGGGTCAGACATGGCTTTTGTAAGTCAAGCAGAGATCACCTCTTAGTAGACAACATGAGACAGAGAATAGCTGGAGTGTTTTGAGTCTGTCCATGTAGGATATGTGTTTAAGGCCTAGGATCCTCTTCATGAGGTACTTTTGCGGCCTTTCCAGTTGTTGCATGTGTCTAGTGAGGTACATGCCAAATGGGGCATTATACTCAATGACTGGCCTAATGAGGGAAGAGTAGAGAGAGAGAGATGATGACCTTTTTCTTCCTGGATGCAAATCCCTTGGTAATAGATGTGCCACATAGAAGGACTTTCTGACCACAGTGGCAATGTGGTGGTAGAAGGAGAGGTTGCTGTCAACCTGTGTCCCCAGATCACTTATAACGCCTTCAGTTTTCAACCATTTACCTGTCCATCCATTTACCTGCCTGTGGATTTATTTATTGATATTTGTTACTGAGAAAGTCTGACTTGGCAATGGTATCCATTTTCACTGGAGGCCCAAAGAGAAAAGCTCCAGTTAAAACAATATTAAGACTATCACAGACATAAGTAGCATCTAAGATAAATAAGTAATAGAATCAAATTACTATAGCTGCTATATAAAATTAAAAATGATTTACTGGCAGAGACATACAAACAGAATAAAATTTCCTATAGAAAAGAAAATGTTTAACTAGCATACACATTATAACATTAGAATAGTGTGACACATATTAGGTATATTAAATCAGAAGGCTGAAGCTGTAGAAAAAGGAGGGATAATATAAAATGTAAGTGAATTAGCCTTGAAAAAGGTAAAAAATCATGTGAGAAAACCATAAAAGAATGGAGACAAGGAAGTAAAAGTGAACAAACTCAGTAGTGATTGGTATGAGTAGACTAGTTATCTGTATATATTATGAGCAGATGGTGTTTCAGTAGAGGTGAGTAATATAAAATTGGGTAAATAATTACAACATGTACAGGAAGGAATACAAGTATGTCTGTACATCATGTTAAGAGGAGGGCTTAGAGTTTTTGTTTATGGATTTAGCTGGCGAAGCTGGAAGAGAGTATAGAACGTGTTTCATGAGGTTTGTCTTGAAGGTGTCATTGGTGCTGCTCTCTTTGGGATGGAGTGGAAGTTTGTTCCAGAGTTTGGAGATACATTGCAGTATGAATCTAACATGCCAAAGTGCCTTATTTAACTGTTAATAAAAATGTAGTTGCTTGAACTTGATATTTGTGGAGCCAGTTCTGAAAGTCAGATATGGTTGGATCCTTCACAGCTCAAAAGACTAGATACAGTCACTGAGGAAGACTCTGCACTTCTGAACTCTGGATCCATTCCTTAAGTTTTCTGCTTTTATTCTTTCTTTATCTGCTTCTACTTGCCTACCTTTCATTTAATGCTTCTATTTCCTTCTGACAGTTTCTCCCTACATTTGGTTAATATACCCCATCCTCTCAGTCTTGCATGTCTTGCATACATAAATACAAATATTTTAGGCATGTGCGTTAATGCCCTTCTAACTTGGTACTATACAAAAACTGTTGATCCCATAATTAGTGTCCAAGCTGTTCTTAAAAATATCTAAACTAGTACTTGCTTTAATATCAGAAACAACAGCAAACCAGTGATGAACGAAGAAATCTAGCTAAACCAAAATCTGATTTGATTTCCATTCCTGCTTGACATTGATATGCTTCTGCTAAATTAAGCAGAGAAGTCATCTTAGATTTATTCTCCTCATGTTTCAAAACTTTCACTACGTTTGGGTATTGTGAGGTCAGCAGATATGTGTGGAGTCCCACGATTGCAGATCTATATATGTAATCAATTTCAAGGAGGCCCATTCCTCCTTTGGAACAGGGAATATATATAATCTTGGCATGCACTGATTTTTATAAATCATTTGGTGAGCATGAAACATCTTCCTTGTTTTCCTGTCTAATCTATCCAACAGGTTTTGGATCCAGTCAGTCACTCCAAAATTGTATGTTAGGACAGGAAGAGCGAAGAGCAAACTGGTTTATAGCTTGGATTTTGTTTCTAGATGTCAACGCTGTTTTCAGGATTAATTTAAGTCTTCTGAAGTATTCTTACTAAGTTTTATTCACATTTGTTCATGTTTTATTGTTGGTCCTTCATCAGTTCACAAATATTTATACACTCCCTCTTGCTCAAGTTCTTTTATATCACAGTCTTGTCCCAAACTGATGTTTTCTTGGTGCTGCAGTTTTCCTGCTTTAAAGGTTGCTTTTGCACATTTATGAAGAACAAATGACATTCTAATATTATCTGAAAAAGTTTTGACAACCTGCAGCTGTGCTTTCAGTTCCTCATCTGATGAGCATTGCAGTTTTAAATCATCGAAAAGAGAAGATGAGAGGTCTTCACACTGTTGTTTTCTAGGAGCCTAATTATAGCCGTGGCCTAAGCTGTTAAGTAGACATCTTAATGGGTTAAGAGCAAGACAGAATAACAGCAGTGACAGAGTCACCCTGTAATATCCCCCTTTGAAATTTTATCCCTGGAATAATAATTTGTCCTTTATCACGGCTTAATTGCAAAGTGGTCTGCCACTGTTTCATGGTCACTGTAATGTAGTTAATCACTGTAGGGTATATCTTATACATTTTTAAGCACTCTTTTATCCATGAATGTGGGATACTATCAAATGCTTTTTTATAGTCAGTCCACACCATACTTAGATTCTTCACCTTTTTACAGTTCTCCACTATGACTTTATTTATATTTAGCAACAAATGATCCTTTGTTCCATATGACTTTCTTTTATTGCCCTTTTGTTCTACTGCCATAATTGAGTTTTCTTCTAAATGACTGTAAACTCTGTCAGCATCAATTCCAGTGTATAGTGTATATGTCGTCAGAAGGAAAGTTATTGGTCTCTAATTTTTAGGGTAGTTTGCAGGTTCATTCTTAAGTCGGAGCATTGTTTTTCCTGTTGTTAGCCAGGTTGGTGTCTGTTCTGGGAGCACATATAAATAGTTCTTACTCATAGCTAAATCTTCATGCAAAGATGTTAATACTTTTAAACAGAAGTTAGGTACTGCATCTGGGCCTGGGGTTTTCCAGTTAGAGGCTTTTCTTAACTTGGTTTCAATCTCTCGGGCTATTACTTTATCCCATTTCATATCCTGTACATTTGGACTTCTTATTCTTTCTTTTATTTCTTCTATCCATTTAGCATCTTTACGTTCCACAAGATCTTCATAAATGCTTCTCCAAAATGTATTTATTTCTTCTTTTTTTGGTGGTCTTTCAATTCCTTTTATGTTGTTTCCCAATTCTCTGTAAAACTTTTTTGGGTCATCAATAAATTATTTATTTTGCATTTTTCATTTATATTTATCTCCATATCTTCTAAGTGTTTTCGCCTGTGCTGAAATTTTTAGATTGTTACTTGCGATAGTACATGATAGAGCCTGGTCTGTTCTAATACTGAGCATTGCTTTTATTACATCTATCTTTCTTAGTATTTTTGTTGATCTGTTCCCTCTTCTAATAACGACATTTCTTGACTTAATTGCTTTATAGTTTTCTCTATTCAGTACTTCCATGATGGTATTTGATTTATTCCCTTCCTTTTCCTCACTACCCTGTGTTTTTGTGGTAGAACTTTATCAGTTATTAATTCAGCTGCACAGTAATATATCCTGTTTACTTCTGTTGTATCGCATGGATCTCTATGGACAGTCCTAATTACTGTATTCATTTATTTTATCAAACTTCTGACTTTTTGGGTTTTATTGACCTTCTGCAGTCTGTTTCTTTCATTGATTTTAATATGTCTATCTCTATTAAATCAAGCAACTCTTCTCTTAGCTCATTTTCTTCTAAATTGAGGGCACATTTTTTGTTTTCCATTACCTGCGGGCATTCTATAGAAAGTTCTATAGCATCTTCCTGTGGCATATTGTCTTCAATTCCATCCTGTGTCATCAGTTGCTCTGTTATATGGGAACTCACTGACTGTCCTATCACTCCTCAACATTGACTGCATCAGATTTTCCACTGTTTTCTGTTCCTTCCTTTGCTGTCCAGCTTCAAGTAAACATTCATACTGGTTTCCTGTGGAAAGCTGCAAAATATCTTGATATGACACCTGACCAATTGCTTTCCATTCCACTTGTTTCCCCTTAATGTGGATATCCATTGCTCTATCCTGTTGTGGTGCTTTCTGAATTAGATTTTCTACACTGAATCCTTCACTTTGTAGGTACTCCATAACCTCAATTTCTATTTCTTTAACTTCTCCATTACTAATCTCCTTTTTTACTTTTCCTCTTTGTCTTATTTTTTGTATTGTAAAGTTTTCCATATGTAGATCCCTTTGCCTGTATTTCTATTCAAATATTTTTGGTGCTGCTCTTTTTGTATTGGTTAGTTTTGTTTTCTCCTTTGCATAAATATTACATCATATTAAATCTCATTTTCTTTCCCATGTCCATGTTTCTTCTTCAGATGTCTCCTGATCTTCCTGCTTCTCCTTACTTTGGGGACTCACTCCATCATGCTGTGATGTAACCTGTGTTAGACCTTCTACACCAAATCCTTCAGTTTGCAGGCAGTCCATAACTTGAACTTCCATTTTTTTAACTTCTGCTTTACTAATCTTCTTTTCTACATTCCATGTTTGTGATATTATTTTTTATTGTGAAATTTTCCATATCTGGATGCCTTTGCCTGTATTTCTCTTTGTATATCTTTGGGGCTGCCTTCTTTATATTGATTAATTTGGCTTTCTCCTTTGCATAAATACTGCACCATATCTACTCTCTCTTTCTTTCTCATGTCCATATTTCTTTTTTATACTTTTCAAAAATCTCTAGGTTTTGTTGTTTATATTTTCACACTTCCTCAGATGCTTCTTTTTCCAAACAGATCAAAGTTTCTTGACCTATATACTGTTTTTCACAAATCTGTTGTATTAATGAATACATATTTTTATTTGAAGGTTCTGACAGTTTTTCTTGTGGAAATATTTTTCTTTCCTCTAATTTTTTTCTTAATTAGTTTGTGTATCTTGTGTCTGGAATATCTGGGCTTTTTGCATAACAGTAACAATACATAATTTCTTTCTTATCCTCAATAGCCCACTTTGTCGTCTTCATGGCTCTTCTTTGGCCTATCGGTTTTTGTGATGTTTGTGGACTACTACTTCCTTCAGGTAGCTTCCCCTGTTTTGACTAGGTGGGTTCTATCAGTAATCTGGTTTGCTACCTATCTGGTAACATATAGATTGATGCCTAGTTGAGAGAGTTTATCTATTATACCCAAGTGGGGAATAGTATCAAAGGCTTTTACCAGGTCAAGGTAGGCGATGTGCACCATCATATCCACTTGTCCATGGCTTTGATGACCGTCTCAAAGAAGTCAACCAAATTTAACGGGCAAAACCTTCCCTTGACAAAACCAAACTGGGGGATTGAGTGTTTGGAGATTGCCAATGTCCTTGTTAATGAGATCCATGATAATCCACTTCATGGCTTTGCCGATCAGGCTAGTTAGGCTGATGGGTCTATAATTTCGTGGATCGGAGGACACTCCACCTTTGTGCAAAAGGATAACAGTGGCTGTCCTCCACTCGGCTGGGACAAAGCTGGTACTCAGGCTTTGGTTGAATAGGGTTCCTAACAGTGCTGCAAGTTCATTCCTGAGTTCATGTAGGATACAGCTTGGGATGTTATTGGGTCTCATGGAGGCTGTATTTTTTGCCTTTGAGATCCTGATGTTGAACATTTTTTTGATTTTTTTGCATTCAAAAATTTCTTTTTGAAACTTTCTACATTCGTTATGCAGTTTTTAAACTGAGCACATCCCTTCATTTAGTCTTGCATAGTGACTGTTTTGCTTCTATATAATGTGTTATTAATTTATGTGCGTTGGTTTAGATTTCAGCTTGACAGAATTATAAAGCAACAAATTAACCTTTATAACTTACATCAACAATGGTCAAACTTGAAATGAAGCAAAAGTAATTTCATTAGGAGCACAAACAGTGTCTAGTATGTTCCGTTCCCTTGTAGTTTTTTTTTTTACAATCTGAAGCAAGTGTTCCTGAACAAAAGTTGTGAATAATTTCCCTACTAATGTTGTTGACTCAATATTATTACAGTGTTTTTCTGTTAAATTTAAGTCTCCAGGCACTATTATTCTTCCCTCCTGTGTTTCATGCAAGAAATGTATGAATTCCTCTAGGTGATCTGCACTTGACTGGTTAATACATTAAAACAATTGCTTTATGTTCCAGTATTGCCTTTACTGTCACAGTTACACAATCTATACTGTTGGTGTTAACATTGAATATGTAATAATCACAGGTCACATAACTATCTTTAATCCCTATTATAACACCTCCACCTGATTTTTTGTTAGAATGTCTGTTACAATAAAAACATTTATACCCTGACAGAACTGGTTTCCAGTCACTGTTCTTTAACCATGTTTCATAAACAATAACTGTCAATCCTGTGGGAACGTAGCAAATTTCCCAATAAAAAAATTATTATTAATGGTGTTAGCATTAACAATGATCATAAATTCATAAAATGTTGCTATCTCTGAAGTGTTAAATTGTCAACCTGGGAAAAATCATGCCTTGTGTTTGTCAAATATTGTAAAATTTCTGCTGCAAAAATTATCTTCCGTGATCCTGACAAGTGCATGCCATCCTGTCTGAACACATGTGTCCCAGATTAGGCTCAGGTGCTCTACACATTTTCATTTTTTAAAATCCGACTTTTTTGATGCATGTATTTGCTCAAAAAATCTTCTTTCATGGTGACCTGATACTCCTTTCTATATGTGATATGCCCTAACAGCTATACAGCGATGATGTCTAAGAGGGCAGCAAGTTCCCCACTGACAGAGTCCTTCCTGATGTCATAATTTGTACTGACATGAATAAAAACAGATTCGTACTTCCTTACATTAAGGCATTCCAGGGTCTGCCTCACATTCTCTGCTTTTGCTCCTGGCAAGCATAACACTATTCAGTGTTCATTATATTCTCTGCAAATGTAAGTATCAGTTCTCTAATAACTGAATCTCCAATTAGAAGAATATCTTTTCTGACCAGATATGATAAATCTTCAACTTCTAATTCATTAATATCTGCTGTATCAGTTGTTACAAAGGAAGGATCTTCATCACCATTAGTCTTATTAATCACACTGTTTTCATTGCGTATTACATTTCCAAGCAAACAATTCTCATCCACGTGGCTTTGTACATCCACAGCTTGAGCCATGTTGTCAATGTCTGTCTTTCTTTCTCATCTTTTTTCTTATAGTAATGATCTTTGAACCTTCCACATTCAATTTTGATTTCTTCCTTTTCACCTGCCCCTTGCCTTTTTTTTCTACCTTTTTTGGAAAAATGATGCCTTTTTCTGTAGACAAGGTTTTCTGATAGAAAAATGTTATCATTCCCTGTAATCTGTGTGTTACATAATAAAGTGGCATATTTATTGTATGTATTGTCTTTAATGTATACGCATGTATCAGTTTCTTTTTCTTCCGTGTTATTTGTTGTGAAATCTTCTTTTTTTTTATTTCCTTCTATATACTTTGCATTCTCAGATTGTTGACTTCTTGTATCTGGAATTCCAACATTGTCAGTGGCATTATCTTCTTTTATAGGTGTTGAGTGATCTTTATTAACAATAGACACTTCCTTTCCTAAATGTGTTCTATTTGCTCTTTGCCTGATAATATCTCATCAGTCCAGTCATTAATATATGTAACTACAGTTCTCCAAATCGTGCCAGTTGCACAGGTGCAATTGTCATCCTTAAGTCTAGATTTACTTCTAATAATTTTATGCACATCATCCATGTTTTGACATGAGGAACACAGATCACCAGTGTTATCAGGTGTTACCTTTAAATATACATAGCATTTATTACACTACAAGATATTTGTGCTTTAGCAAATCATTAATGGCTTCCAACAAATACACAATTTTAAAAACAAATTTAAATCAACTTCTAGGGGAAGAATTACACAAACAATATGCAACTAAATATTAAATTAAGTACAGTAAAGTTGTATCTGACTGTGCAAGCTGTGAAAGTCAAAATAAAGAAGGAATTCTTTTATTCATGATCACTCACAGGCACACCTCTTATTAACAGTAAAACCAAGACAGCATTGTTTAGATAAACTCTGGATTGTCCTCTCTGCAGTCTGTGTGAATTTATAGCTGACTAGTTCCCTGAGAAAGCTACAGTTTGCCTTTCTAACAACTACGAGTGAAAATCATAGTAACTCTTTTCTACAAGCTCTCCTTTCTTCCTACAGACAATGAAAAATGGGTAAAAAATAATATATAAATTCATATAGAAGCTTCTGTTACAAAGCTACTGCACAGTCAATTGCAAACCAGTACAGGATTGTGTACATAAGCTTGTCTTTCCTTTACTGTTACTCTCTCGTGTCACCCCATCTGCCTCTGTTCACATTCCTTCTTTACTTTCCCATCTGTCATTTTTTGTTGCCTCTGCCATCCCCAATCACCTGCTCCACATTTTTGCTACCATTTTATCTGAACTGGCCTCATTTATACTGACAGTATTCCCAATCGTTGCTGCAGCTGGTTCTAAACTCTTCAGCCAACTTTCTAAAGTTTTATATACTAATACAACAAAATGTGTGCCACACTATGGGAAAGTTTTTTCCCTTCTCCTTTTTATAGATGACTGGCCTAAAATTCACTAGCATACACAATGTGTGGTTCCATCAGTCAAAGATAATAATAAATGCAAAGACTCTAATAGAAATCACATTCGGGAAAAAACATGTACAGCTGAAACTGCCTTAAACGTTTGGGTGTTTTGTATGAAACAGGAGGAGATTATAATAAAGTCAAGAATGGGGGAACATCCCCTCTACTGGTACCTGAAATTGCATCTTGTATGACTTTATCCAAAATGAAGTTTCTTTTCATGATTAGCTGGACCTGGCATATCTTTTGTGTCACTACTTATTCTTTAGCACCAGGTTTACCAAAATCTGACTTCTTTACCACCAAAACAGCCTCCTCCTCTTGACAAGAATCAGTGTGTTTTTGTGGCTCAGACTGTGATTTATTCGAAGTTTTCGTATCATATTAATGGTTGTAGATAACTTGCAACAGAAGTGAAACACAAAATGTTTAGCCCTACTTAACCTTCCTGAATGGTAAGCGGTGAGGGGGGGGGGGTACAACATTCTTCCATGTTTGTGCATGACTACACCCCTAATAGGCATATGGACTGTCTGGCCCAAGATGTTGTATTTATGAAGTCCAGGAATCACTGGACCTGTAAGTTTGAGTATCCCAGATTATAGTGGGGTTGTTGATGTAGCCCATTGAATTGGGTAAATCCAAGAATGATTTATGGGTTTCTAGGGACATACAGGGTGAATCTGTAGCTTGCAAGTATATGATATGGGACTTTGCCTTTAGAAATCTGGACATGGATAAGCTTAAGAATCATCCTGTTTAACTGACCTTGAGGGAAGTTTGTTGATATTAGTTGAGGCACCTCTAACTGTGGTCCCTACCTGTGCAGTAGCTGGCCTGAAAGTGATTAAGGCATTGTAGCACTGACTGCCAGAGTGCTCTCTATGACTTTAAACCATGTCGTACTAACTGCACAGATGTCCACATTCTCCAGGCTGAGGAGAGCCTGGAGGGAGTGGAGTTTTGTGTGTAGGTTCCTGGTGTTGATCGGGAACACCTTTAGATTCCCTTGGTTTTGCAACTTCAAAAGATTTGTCATTTGGCATTGCCTAAAAAGGCACTCTGGGGAGGACAATAATTTAGCCAATAGGTACAGGCCTTCCTTGGCAGAGCAACGTGGTCTGTTGACCATATCCTCACATGGTCTCAAATACTGTACCCTCTTTTTGTCCACATTGTGTCATCCTTGATGAAGGTAGAATGCTGCTTGATGCTAGGCACTTACCAGCCTAGGGTGGAACACAGTCCGAGAACTCCACAATTTCTCTCTTCATATAGTCTGATGAGGTACATCTCAGGGCATTTACACCCAAATTGACTATGACTTAGGTGTACTGGAACTTGAGTATGTGAGTGATTTGACAGATGCTGGCCCCTTATAGACAACTAGCAATGGTTTTTTATTCACTCTGGTGAAAGGGACATCAGTATGTCTCACAATGGAGTCTGCTATGATTAAAATATTGGGTAGTTTGTTCGCTTGCCCTGTGGACTTTGTAGTTGAGGTTCCAAAGGGTGTGGCTGTATGTGTTGTGTTGGCTGTTGTTCTGATGGAGTGCTTTGGGTTTGCTGAAGATTCTTTTTGCAGGATGAATGTCTAGGAGGTCGTTGGGATTTTGAAAGGTTGCTTTTAAGTGCCTCAACATATTTTGGTCTATGTATGCTGGGTTTAATGCTTATGTTACTGACAACCTGATTGTCACCTTGAGTGCTTTTGAGAAGATTGTGCTTCCAGTGACGCTGTGTAATTACTTGTCTCACATACCAAATCCATTTCTCTAAGGATAAGATGGTTGTCTGTGAACATGACAGAATTCCTAATTTGTCTTAGGATGCCCGTATCTACCAAGCTACCAGATGAAAAACTGGGGATGTGCCCATCCGTGGTATTGGGCCTTTTTTCAATTAACTATAATGGGGTGGTACAGCAAGCTAACATGGGTACTGTGAGGGTAGAAACTGCAACTAGGCTATGCTTGACTGAAGACTTCCAGCAGTCCTCCTCATCGCCCAAACAAGTTGCTGTTTGCACAACTGAGCACTGGATAAATTAACAGTGGAAGCTTTATGTGAAAAAATTAATTTCTAAGTGCCTGAGTCTATACAAGAGGCTGCTGAACAGCACTGCTCAATAAGTGCAGAATTTATAGTCTGAAAATGACCAAACCAACTATAAAGCCCTCTGGCTAATGACATTATCTCACATTAAGCCTCATTGTGTGCTTACCAACCCAGACAGACCAGGCTACCTTTCTACTGACAGTAGATTTGCAGTTGCAGTCTTAATGTAAATGACACACTTTCAGAAAGACAAAGGTGAAAAGGTGCCAAAAAGAAATCAGTCAACTAGCTATAAGTAATTACAAGTCAGATCAAAGGCAGATAAGCCAGCAATGAGGAACACACTTTAAGGCAATTCCAAATCACACCAACTGTTTAAGTGGAGGGCTTACCAATTTCATCTGTCAGTGCCCAATAAGATGAGCAGAGGGGATAAGCTTCTAGGGCAAAAGGTATATAGAAGATGAAAAGGGGAAGATCTTCCAAGGCCAGAAATATAGTGGGGCCGGGTGGCTCAAAATCCTCCAAGTTTAAAAGCACAACAGAGAAATGGAGGGTATGTAGGACACATAAAACTGATTTAAATAGCAAGATGCGTAGTATTTTAATTTAGTTTAAATGCATATCCCTGGATGCAAAATGTAGTCCAAATGCTTTATTTCCAAGCTTCCAAGAGTCCAGAGACTAAGACGGCTGACTGCTCATGCAATGTAAAATACCACAGGCTGAATTTAATTACCAAAAGCTCCAATTACAACTCACAAAGCTGGCCACAGCTGCCATTTAGTTTTAAGTTTGAAAAGTAAAACATAAAGGAAAAATTAAAACAAGCTTAGTACTGTAGCTGGAAAAGTCTCAAGCAAAAACAATGCCTTGCAGTTTTGATTTCACGTCTGCTAAAGGTTCTTAGTAATATTAAGAAGGGTTCATGCAATCCTGCATTTAAATCCATGGGCAACTTCTTGTTTATGCATAGAAAACATTTCTCTTTCACTAGTCATAACTGTATAAGCCTTGATCTTACCTTGTATGAAATGCTTGTCATTATTCCCCCTTTCCTAAACAGGATAAAGCAGATATTAAAAAAAAATGTGAAGGTTGTTTTTTTTTTTTTTGTTTTGTTAAACAAAAAACATTTCTATTAAATTATCACGTATTGCATAGGCAATCTTAATATAAATGAAAATAATCCATACCATACAATTTCAGTTGCAAATATTATGCATTACAAACCATGCTGACACAACTGTAGCAGAAAATATATACATCAATTATAATATATCTAGTCATTGTCATTCAAATATTACATAGCTTATTCAAATCCTGCCTTCTTTTAAACCGCGTTCCTATCCTGCGTGTACTGATCCCATAATTTATTTTATTTATTTTACATTTGTTTACCGGGACTGTCCGGCTGGACAGGATCATAACAAGAGAAGTAAATATGTAAAAATATTGTGAACAAATGACAGTTATGATAGTAAGAATATGTTTAGTTGTATACATGATAAACCATAATTCCCATTTTTCCTATGTAATTTGCTCCTACCTTTTTCTAAAGATCCCAATTTCAGTTGTTTTGTCTCTGTTACGATTGCTTTTTTGGCAGCCATCATAATTAGATTCAGCAAGGCCTTACTATATCTAGACAACTCCGATTCTGTGTCATAGCTCAAAAAAATCATTTCCTTACTTACACCAATTTGCTCACTCAGTATCCCCAACAGAGCAGTCTGCAGGGAATCTTTTAAGTCTACTAACTCATTAAGCTCCCTGAAAATATGTTCCCAGTTACCTCTTTCTTACCCCTGACACCTTCAACATTTGCTGTCTACCTAAGGAAAAAAATCTTTGTAGTCTACTTGGGGTATAAAAATACCTATGTAAAGACTTCCAAGCAAAGATATAAAATCTTCTAGACTTTGGTGCATATTTGGGAAACATATTGGGAGACATACGTACGTCACCCCATTGTTTCTTTGTGAATTGCCGATCCAGTCTTTAACCCAATTCTTTCTAACCTCCTCTGATTGATTCTTATAGTTATCATTGCAATATTCTGTATGCTCTGCTAATTATTCATTTCTTAATGGCAACTTCTGTTCTAGAATCTACTGAAAACTCTACCAGTGCTGGTCTTTCATTTATGACACCCCCCCATTTCTTTCTCTTTGCCTATTCACTGGTATAAATCCTTGATAGAGAAGGGAATCTCTAACCTGCAGTTCAAATAAGTTCTTTGTGTCTTCCCATTATATTACTATTCCCTCTCTAGTTTTTCTGCTCCCAATAACTTGGTTCCTTTGACAATTTTCTCCAACAAATTCCACCCCCCTCTTACCTATTGTCTATGTCCCTAATTGCAGTCATCCCTATTGGCAGAATCTCCTTTCTCTTTTCCTGTGTTGATTTAATTCTTCGAATACTTTCTTAATATAATATTGTGTAGGATTTTTGTTATTTTTCTTAAATGTCTGCATCCAAAATCCTAGCCTCTCCTTGTTTCTTGAGCTTTCCCCCTGTTTCATCATTATCTCTTTCTACTCTGAATTATAGTTTTCTGCTTGTGCTATCTATAGGAGCTAACTGTATTGCTTTGAAATACCACTTCAAATTGGGTAATCCCAATCCGCCTTGTTCTCTTGGAAGAACAACCATATCCCACTTTAGTCTTGCCGCCTTCCCTTCCCAGATAAAAGACTTCAGCTCTTTATTAACTGCCATCCACAACTTCTCCTCTGGTTGATAAAAATACGCATGTCTGACCTGTGTATAAGACTAAAGGGACAAAAAACATTTTAACCACTTGTATCTTACTCTTGATATCCATATAAAACAGCTTCATTTTCTCAGTTTTTGTAATATCTTTTGTTTAGTCTCTACCCACATATGCTTAGCTGCCACACCGGAATCATTTTGAATACATACTCCTAAATACTCGTTTTATCATGCCCCCAGACATATGAATATTGTTGAACGAATTTGTGTGTGGGTACATAATTTACCACTACTGCCTTTGTTTTAGCTTCATTCATTTTGTATCCTGAAAAGATTTGAAACTGTCTCAATATGGTCCACAACACTGTAATGCCCCTTTCTGGTTTTGTCAGGTATAAAATAATATCATCTGCAAATAGAGCCAGCTTTTCTTTACTACCATACAGATTATATCCCTGAATTTCTGAGTCCCTTATTTTCTTTACCAGTGGTTCTTCTAAATATAATGGGAATAACAAAGGAGACAGAGAGAGAATACCCCTTCCTGGTTCCTCTGCTCAAGCAGAAATTATCAGACAGGACCTACCCACTTTAATTTTCACCTCCAATCTCTCATATATCCTCCTAATCAACCTGATAATTTTATCAAGGAATGCAAATGCATCCATTTATCTGCTCATAAACTCCCAGCTTACTCTGTCAAATGCTTTCTGTACATCAAGATCCACTAACAACAGTGGTATTTTCTTACATTCTGCTTCTCTCTGGATCTTCAGTGTTATGTTAATGTTGTCAAATGTTTGTCTCCCCTCCACAAAAACACATTGATCCATATCTATAAATTTTGACATCCCTTTCGGATTTTTTTAGCCATTATAGACATAAACACTTTATAGTCATGGTTTAGTATTGAAATGGGCCTGTATGAAGCTGGATCTGATGGATCTTTACCCTCTTTAGGTATTACATTTACCACTGCTTTCTTCTAGAACAGTGGTACTTCTCCTCCTCTTAAAGTACTGCCTCTAGCCTTGGCATATTTCATTCTTCCATAAATATTTCCATTTGTACCTTTTCTTGATTTCCATATTTATTTGCTTTATATAGACTATCACAGAATTTCTGAAATATTTCAAATACTCCTACAGGATCTCTTTGTTGTAGGCTCCCTAAGCTTGGTGACAGCCCTTTCTACTGCCATAGTCATTCTGCTAAAAGTTTTTGTGCTCTAGAGTTATTATCAAAAACAGTTGCTTGACAGCAATCTTTCTAACCTCCTGCATTTTATTGAGATAATCCCTTACTTTTTGTTTAGTATTCTGCAGTTGCTCTTCTTCTTCTGTGGGATTCCCCCTGTTTTGCAGTACTTTAATAATATGTTAGTCCCTCTAAATAATTCTCATTACTTCTTAACCATATCTCCCTTTCTTTTATTTCCACCCTATTTTTAAACTCCACTTTAATTGTATTCTACTCCCTAGCAATATTTAAAAAAAAATTATCTTCCCTAATAGCTCCTGAATAATTTCCACTACCCATTCCTTAAATACCTCTCTTTTCAGCAGATGCATGGGAAAGTGCCAATGTCTTTTTTTTTATTTCATTATCCCGTGTTTTTATTTTAGTTATTATCGGTGCATGATCTGAAATAGTTACTGGGTGCTTATCAAGACTTTCATTTACATGCACATGTTCCTGTGAAATGTAAATTCTGTCTAGCCTAGGCCAGTTTTTGTATCCTGGGGTATAATATGTAGATTCATTCCAAACTCCTAGTACTGAATTTGCATCTTCCATGCCAAATATTTTCATCATTTTTTTAAAAGTCTACCCTCCTTTGTTACATTTTCCCTTCTAGGCCCCCAACCACATCTTCACTGTTGCAAACCAAATTCCAGTCTCCACCTATAAATAATATTCCTTGCTGAAAGCTGATTATTTCTCACATAATTTTCTTAAGCTCCATTATAGCATTTTTTGTGGAATATGAATACATGCAGTGTAATCTTCCTCGCTTGCCAGTAGCCCCTTAGTACTGCATGTCTACCATTATTGTCTTTTTTTATCGTATTGTCATTATTGGAACTCCGCTTGCAATTAATTTAAGTACTCCTCTCTGCATATGCCCTGGGTATTCTGGTGAATAACCATCCTGAAAACATTTCTTTATCAAATTCACATGTTCAGTTCTTTCCATGTGTGTCTCCTGTAGCATAGCTATTTGCACTCTACATTTTAATATAGTTCAATACTCTTACTTTTTTGTATTTATCTGTGGGACCATTAATTTTTAAAGACATAAACGAAAACATAATTTTCTTGAAAAAATATTATTTTCACCTTTTATGTGCAGCAGCTTTTTTGTTAAATGTCTAGTTCTAACTTCTGTGCTGTATGCATGTACTATTTGGCAGGTTGATCTTTTAAACAGTTGTTTCTTGTCATCTCCAATTGAGCTTGTGTCACATCTTACAGAACTTTTTGTTTTATTGAAAGCCTTCAATCAAAAATACAAACACTCCCCCAATACCCCCTAAAATCTATTAATGTAATAATAACATAAAAATATGTACATCTTCAAATATTGAAGTTTTACTCTCCTAATATGAACAAATGTTCCAAACTGACAACCAGACACACAGACATGAGATAACCTAAAATAAAAGTTATCCATGCTGACCATTGGTACAGCCTGTGGTTCTTTTAAGAGCTCTCTCACTTTGTGTTACCTTTATAGCTCTCTCAGCTAAGAAAACACTTGAACATTTTATCTAAGCCATTTCTCTTTATTAGATTGTCTGCTAGAGACATGAGAACCAGAACAAAACTGTTTACTAGAAAAAAGCCTTATAATATTCAATATTCGTTTTCATTTGCTTGCTTTCAATTAAAACGTTTTACTAGATGAAGCTAATGGCCTTAACCCCCTATGCAAGAATGAGACAAAGCATGCTTTTTTCTTTTGTCATGCTCTTTTAAATGGGTCTTTTTTTACACTGCAATGCCTACATTTCTTAAAATTGAACAAGTAGAAAGAAAAAAAGAAAGAAAACAGGAGCACCTATTTACATTAGTATCCCCATTACACTTAAAAAAATAACTGAAAAAACTTGCACTATTATATAGTGCTACTAAGAAAAATATGTCTTTCTTACAGTTAACTTTCTCTCTCTCCTCTTCTCCTCTTCTGAGTATTTTTTCTAAACATTAATAATATGAAGTGGGGCATATGCTTTAAAGTCCCATACAAGTTTAACAAAGTCCAAAAAGTCCAATATTTCCAGATTTTGTTGTTCTATTCCTGTTCATCTCCCTCTCCCAAACCATGTCTCGGCTTAATTTCCAATGTAGTCTCAATTTTTCTAGTCAACTCTTGTACTTTTTTCCCCTCTCTTAAGCATTTTCCATTGAAACACTGGAAAAGGTTTCAATGGCACAGTCTAGCTGTGGTTTTTATTTCTAGAAAAACAAAAAGTAGAATCTTTTTTTGTTTCGCAGCTCACTTTTTATTGGACAGACTTTTGTATTTCTTCATGGACTTCATTGAAAACTGATTTTGTTCCTCCAGGGAAAGATATTGTCAAGATAACTGGGTACAGCAGTTTGAATCTCATGCCTGCTGCTTGACATTCACTGAATAATGGGATACATTTACTCCTCTTCTGTTTGGTGTACAATGAGTAGTCATTCTCCACAAACACTCTGCTGTCTCCCATTTTAAGTACTTCATTCTTCTGCCACAGTTTTGCCAGAATCAACTCCTCCTCCTGGTAAGATTGTATCTTTACTACTGAAGGTCTAGGTTGTTTTCTCATAGCCAGGTTTGGGGCATACACATGATGTACCCTTTCAGTTAACAATTTATGTTGTGAAATACCAGTCCAGTTGCTATTTGTGCTTTCATAAAATTAATATGGTCTGCTCCTTCCAGCTTCTTGGGTGCAACAGAACATGTCGGGTTTTCCCTACCTGCTCTGTCCTCTAATTGTATTATTTTTTTGAAACATCTCTTCTTGTACAATCTCATATTCAGCCAGCGTTTTCTTCATTTCAGCCTCTGAATTTTGCAGTTCTATCACCTTATCTGAATATCTGTTTAAATATTCTTCCATTTTTCCAAGCCTTTTATTGTTTGTGCTGATGTACTCCATCAGTGTTTCGTTTATTTCAGTCAGTTCTGTATGCAGTTGCCTTATACTTTCCTCTATGTTACTCAAAGTCCTTTCTGGAGCTTGCACTGCTTTTTGCTTATAGCTGCAATACTTTTCCCAGTAAGTGTTTTTCGCCTTTTGTAGCTGATTTTCCTTTGGGTCCTCTGTATTTCTTTTTTCCTGGCATCCAATCAGTGCACTTACTAGCCAGTTACTGAAATTTACCAAGAAATCTAGGTCCACTAGCTTTCTGTGCAAAAGTTTTATTTTCACACTGTAAGAGCTGTTACTCAATGTGCAGCCATCGTGGAAGTTCAAAATGTGAATGTACAAAATTTAAATAAGGTTGTACCTGGGGAGTGGTCAGCATTCTATTTGCTACAGAATACAGAATGTGCAAGATGTACTTCTGAATGTGATATAGAACCACTGCTGCAAAACACATTCAAATGCAGTTTTTGCTTTTGTCCAGAATGTTTGTACTGCTGCTTTCATTAGTTTATTTGCAACAGAAATATGACATGTTTGCCGTATCCCATGTGCTCTTTTATCGTATCATGCCTTGCATAACCGTACATGCTAGCTTCCATCTGAAAGTGTACATACATGTATCTGCTTACATGTTTTGTTCCATGTATTTGTATTATGCGATTACTATTTCTTTGATAATGAACACATTCCCCAGTATGACATGGAATTGTCATTTTATGGATCTGTTTACAGGATTTTCAGATATGCAGTCTGACATGACTGAATTCTAATTTTGAACACAAATTATTTTAAGATCTAGCATTACATCTGATTCTCCATAGCTGTCATTTTCTAAAACCTTTGCCCTAATGAGGGTCATGATGGTAGTTAGCTGAGAAAAGTAGACTAGACATCCCTGTCCCTGGTGACTGTCTACAGCTTATTCTGCGATATTCCCAGAAATCTCCAGATGAGCTGAGAGATACAGTCCATCCAATGTGTTGTTGATCTGCACCCTGACCTCCCACTAAGCTTTGCATGGTACATCTACTCTAGGGGATGAGTAGGGGCCATCCTCATATGATACCCAGATAGCCTCCACTGACTCCCCTCAACCAAGTGCCTGTGCATCAAGATCTTCAAATGTTACTGAACTTTACACAATGAGAGAACCCATCTACTCTTCAAAGAACTCTCATGTTCCGCTAACTATATTCATGATTTTATCATCTAATTCAGTACCCAAATGTCATGGCTATAAATGAAGATGGAGTACAGACTGACCGGTAAATTTGAGATTCATCCCAGGACTCCAGTCTCAGTTCTCCCCCATATTTCAGTACACACCCACAATGCTATCACTGTTGTCCCCCATTCATAGATCAATTCCCCAATCCCCTCTAGCTTGACTTATAAACAACCCCATGATGCTTAAATTCCTCCACTTGAAGTGGTTCTACTCTCACCTGCAGAGGACAACCCATTCCTTCTGCACAGAAACAAGACCTCTGATTATGAGGTTCTGATTTTTGTTTCAGCCATGCCACACCGAGCAGTGGGTTCAGTGCACCATGTATATCACTATCACTTCAGATGAACAGGTCAACATCATCTGCAAATAGAAATTATGCTACTGCCACACAAAACCATCATAAAGGTGGGGAGAAGGGGTTGGCTTCTGCAGACACAAGTTATTAAAAGGGTATGATCAGTTTTGGAGATGCCTTTATGTTCCTGAAAGTAGTATCAGCAATCAGTTGCTTAAGTGATGATCAGTCACTGTTTGTGTGTTAGGAATTGTAACAAGGAGCAAATGGCTAGAGTTTAGAAAAGCACTGTAAAGTAAATGTATAATAGCACTTTGCTTTGCCTGAAGTTTTTTTTTTTTTTTGTTCTCAACTTAAGGAGGACATTCTTTGATCTTCACATCTGATCTGAGAGGAGGTCCTTATCTTCATACTGGGGGGGAGGCACAAAATATGGTCATTGCTTAGAACACTAGCCAACCTTGCTAGAGCTCTGCTTCCACATCTCTAAACTGGACACTGTCTAGACCTTGACTAGCAATAGATATCCTGTCCATAAAAATAACAAAAATGAGGGAAGACTAGAGATTCACTTGGTTAAGTCCTTTGACCAACATGAACCTATATGGCTTAATTCTGAGTCTGCAGAGAGAACTTTCACACCTGGGATCATGACCTCCTAGTTGCAGAGGGGATTGAGTGGCTTTATAATCTTTAGCACTATGTTACCTACAGGTTTAATTTCCTGGGAAGATAACACCTAGAATACTGCTCTGAGAGGAGGAGTCAGAGAACTATCAATCCAAAATTATCTTCTGATAATTCATATTAACAGTCTAAGAACCTCACTCTGAACAATGGCATTGGGACTCTCTCATGGAGCAGTGTTTACCAGCAAGTAGCTGATGGCTTGGTGATCCACAAAGCATATTTTAGCTGAGGTAGAAAAACTTACCTTGAGCCACCATGTGGGCTCAGCATCTGCACAATGAAGGGTTAGCACCAGGTGTGATGCCAGTCAAATGGACAGATCTGATTAGGGTTTGTAATTTCTGAGATCCTACAACTGAACTGAAAACAACTGACTATAAGAGTCTATACTAGTTATTTTGGAAGCCTCACAAAGACTCTCTCTATGTTTGCTGTTTAATTGTCATTATAACAGATGCATGCAGATGACGTTAGAACAGTTCTCCTTATAGCTCTGGTGTTCATAAATATCTTTGTCTTGATTAATTTAGCTTTATCCCATTTAAATAGGAAATCCCTCCAGGATCCCTTATATATCAAGTTTTTGCAATAGATCGGGATGAGGGATTGAATGCAGAGGTCCGTTATGCATTCCTGAAAACAGGGGCTGGTAGTAAAGATTGGGAGAATTTCAATATCGATCCTATCGGTGGAAATATCACCACAAGTCTCCGTCTAGACCGTGAGAAGCAAGCCCTATACAGTGTAAGTATAAACTGAAAGTAGGTAGAAGCACGTGTTTTCTTGTGACAGGTGATGAAAATAGAAACTAAAGCAATAAGAAAGCAAAACCTGCTAAACAGCTAAAGTCAAAAGGTATTTGTTTTGGGAGAGATGGATTTTTAAACCATAAATAGAGATGAAATGAAATGCACTGGGAATCATAGTGTTACTGAGTCCTTTTTTGAGCTGTGTTTATAGATTATGGAGTAGATTTCTTTAATTTTCCTGTCCAACCTCCAACCCCTCCCTTTCCTTTTATCTTCTAGATATTCTTTTAGAAATGGATGACGTGCAGTAAGTTCGAGACATGGAAAGGACGTAGTCATCTAGACCCTGAAGCTAACTAATACTATATTATCTTTCTTTTATGCAAAACAGCTGTGTGCAAAGCTCATATTCTCTAGTTTACCTGCCACTGCAATTGTTTGCAGTCAGCACCTATTGTCATCCATTTCCGAACCTGCAGCCTTACCTCTTCTTTCCTTAGATGGTGTATAAACCTGCTTAGGGAGCATGTCACATTGGCAAAGGTAGTTTAATCAAATGCAAAAAAGAATGACTACTGTTCGCTGAAACTACTTTTACCAACAGCGGAGTTTGCCTTTTTCTCACTACAGTGTGACCTCAGAGTTGATATACGTATGTGTGTAGGTCCGCAGGGTGTGATTCACTAAGTGCAGTCTGGCGAATGGTTTTCAGTTTGTTTGCATTTTTCAAAGCCACCTTCTTGACATGAATGCACCTTATTCACAAACCTGTGTTACCCAAGTAGTCTTTCTTCATGGGGAGCATTCTTATTCATAATGTTTGCTGCAAGTTGCTTTCTAAACATAACTATATGAAAAGAGAAACTCTAATAGAAAACACTATGCTGTACTTATGTAGCACCTTGTCTTTTGTTTGCAGGTTGTCCTCTTGGCGTATGATTTAGGTCAGCCTATTCCATATGAGACCACCCAACCTCTCCTTATCTCCTTGATTGACATTGACGATAATGAACCAGTCTTCCTCAGGCCACCGGTGAGTCTGTTGCTTTCATCATGATCATATCTGTATAACAAAATGCATAAGGCAACATAGGCGTGTTACTGTTTTGGCCTTACAGTTAAATATTTAAATAGGCCACTGAGCAAACCCAAGTTTGCCTCACCTGTACAGTTCATGGAGTCTACCATTTTAGCCAATATTGTACTGTTGACTCATTTTTCTGGTTTGCTGCAAGTACAAACTAAACATGTAGTGGCTGAAATTTAATTTGAACACCAAGTCTGCATGCTGCAAATTATCATGTCCGAGATTTTAATACTGGGTGCATAATTTCATAGAATGTCCAGATTTTTGCACCTTAGTTTTGGTCTGCTGCTTGGTTTTCTTGCAAATCATTTTGGGTAGCAGTCTCTAAATAACGATACACATTTGAGTTTCAGACTTCATATCCTTTAAAAAAATGCATGCCAATGCAAAAACTAATGTTTTTGTAACTTTCTAAGTCTGTGAGAGGATTTTTTTTTTAAATCCGTCACTATTTTTGGCCTATGTTCCTCCACCCCACCCCCACTATTTTTTGGTTACTGATAAGAGATTGCAAGCTATGACAGGGACAAATAAGTTCTCCTTTATGAAGTTTTATAAAATCATTTCTTCCAACAGGTATATACTTTCATGATGTACTAAGAATAGGTCATTAGTGTAGTTTGCTTTCTGTGTTTGTTTAAAGTGTTTGTGTAACTTATCCATTCTGAAGTAATCAGTAATCAGATATAGTGCTTTGCATATTAATCCTTCACATTTCACAGAAACTCATACCTGATAGACGTTAGAAGAGTATTTTGTATAATTTCTAACTAAATTATTGTTGGACAACAGTTAGAGAGCAATCCTGTTCCCCCTAAGCAGCATCTTTCTCTCGTCCTTTTATGAATGAACATCTAAGTAAAAGGCTGAATGAACTAAAGCCTGACATGGAAAGTGTGATTTGAAATAAATTAAAACCGAGAAATGTTGTGCAGTATTCTGACACTGAGAGATTCAAAAGGAGGAGACAAGAAATTGTGCTTAAATGGTTCTTGTTATGGATGCCTATATGATAGAGAAGACAGAGGCCATTCAGGGACTGATGGCCTTACAGGAATGCCATTTTTGACATAAAGGCAGAAAAACTGCAAGACATTTTAGAAGTACCTAAGGTAATTTTTAAGGGCTTATATATTTTTTGTCCTTATAGAAAGGAAGCATCCAGTACCAGGTTTTGTCAGTGTTAGAGCACTCCCGCTCTGGAACAGTGGTTGGCAATGTAACAGGGGCAGCTGATGCAGATGAAGGATCTAATGCGATTGTCTACTACTTCATAGCAGGTAAGACTCTCAGACTTAACCAGACAGTTGTGTGAAATTCTTTGTGCTCAGATTTGACGCTGCAACATCTCAATGATTTGTTGTGGTAACACGTCTAAACAGAACAATGTTGTACCTAAAAAGGTGATTTGTTGAAACAGAGAATAGCAACTGTTGCTAATAATAAAGGGAATTTTCATCTGTACAGTGTTATGGCAAGTTAAAATCAAGACAGTATTATGACATGAGCAGTTAAGCCAACACTGAGACTTTTTTTTGGTCTTCTACACCATTTTTAATTAATCTGATTTTTATAACAATTATATTTTGACATTCCCCTCCCACACTGTTGCTAAATCTTTGATGCCCATGTAATCTCTGTTTATTTATATATGCAAGTTGATTAGCCTTCATTCCCAAGGAACAATCTGATTTTTTCAAGTGGATAAACCTTCGCTAATAGGGGATATAAATAACAGGGTGTCAGCATAACAATAACCCATGGCTGTGTGTGGGTAATGCTGGATTTAACCATGGTTGGTGTGGCTTGGTCAAGAGGGTGAAGCCTGAGTGACCAAACAACGCCAGCCTTGGGTAAATCCAATATTACCCATACCCAGCCATAGATTCATGCTATTATACAATGACATTATTTAAGAAAAAAGTTACTTCTTCTTCTTCTTTTGGCTACTCCCATTAGGGGTCGCCACAGTGGATCATCTGTTTCCATTTCTTCCTGTCCTCTGCATCTTGCTCTGTCACACCTACCACCTGCATGTCCTCTCTTACCACATCCATAAACCTTATCTTAGGCCTTCCTCTTTTCCTGTTACCTGGCAGCTTCATCCTTAGCATCTTTTTCCCAATGTACTCAGCATCGCTCATCAGCACATGTCCAAACCAACGTAATCTTACCTCTCTGGCTTAGTCTCCAAACCTTCCAACCTGAGCTGACCCTCTAATATACTTATTCCTAATCCTGTCCACCCTCGTCACACCCAGTGCAAATCTTAACATCTTTAACTTTGCCACGTCCAGCTCTGACTCCTGCCTTTTTGTCAGTGCCACTGTCTCCAACCCATATAACATAGCTGGTCTCACTACCCTCTTGTAGACCTTCCCTTTCACTCTTACTGGTACTCGTCTGTCACAAATCACTCCTGACACTCTTCTCCACCCACTCCATCCTGCCTGTACTCTCTTCTTCACCTCTCTTCCACACTCACCATTACTCTGAACTGTTGATCCCAAGTATTTAAACTCATCCACCTTCGCCACCTCTATTCCCTGCATCCTCACCATTCCTCTATCCTCCTTCTCATTCACACACATATATTCTGTCTTAGTCCTTCTGACCTTCATTCCTCTTCTCTCTAGAGCATATCTCCACTTCTCCAGGGTCTCCTCCACCTGTTCCCTACTTTCACTACAGATCACAATGTCATCTGCAAACATCAAAGTCCACGGGGACTCCTGTCTGATCTCGTCTGTCAACCTGTCCATCACCATTGCAAATAAGAAAGGGCTCAGAGCTGATCCTTGATGTAATCCCACCTCCACCTTAAATGCATCTGTAACTCCCACCGCAGATCTCACCGCTGTCACACTACCCTCGTACATATCCTCGACCACTCTTACATACTTCTCTGACACTCACAACTTCCTCATACAATACCACAACTCCTCTCTAGGCACCCTGTCATATGCTTTCTCTAAGTCCACAAAGACACAATGCAACTCCTTCTGACCTTCTCTGTACTTCTCCATCAACACTCTCAGAGCAAACATCGCATCTGTAGTGCTCTATCCTGGGATGAAACCATACTGCTGATCACTAATCATCACCTCCCTTCTTAACCTAGCTTCCACTACTCTTTCCCATAACTTCATGCTGTGACTGATCAATTTAATCCCTCTGTAGTTACTACAGCTCTGCACATCACCCTTATTCTTAAAAATCGGTACGGAAACACTTTTTCTCCATTCCTCAGGCATCCTCTCACTTTCCAAGATTTCATTAAACAATCTAGTTAAAAACTCCACTGCCATTTCACCTAAACACCTCCATGCTTCCACAGGTATGTCATCTGGAACAACAGCCTTTCCATTCTTCATAGCTATCCTTACTTCCTCCTTGCTAATCCACTGCACTTCATGATTCACTATCCACACATCATCCAACCTTCTCCCCCTCTCATTCTCTTCATTCATCAGCCCCTCAAAGTACTCGTTCCATCTGCTCAACGCATTCTCCTCGCTTGTGAGTATGTTTCCCCCATTATTCTTTATCACCCTTACCTGCTGCACATCTTTACTAGCTCGGTCCCTCTGTCGAGCCAATCGGTACAGGTCCTTTTCTCCCTCCTTAGTGTCCAACCTTTCATACAACTCTTCATACGCCTTATCCTTAGCCTTCGCCAACTCTCTCTCTGCCATGCACCTCATCTCCTTATACTCTTGTCTACTTTCTTCATCTCTCTGACAATCCCACTTCTTCTTTGCCAACCTCTTTCTCTGTATACTCTCCTGTACTTCCTCATTCCACCACCATGTCTCCTTGTCGTCCTTCCTCTGTCCAGATGTCATACCAAGCACCTTTCTAGCTGTCTCCCTTACTAGCTCTGCTGTAGTTACCTGGCTATTTGGTAACTCTTCACTGCCACCCAGTCCCTGTCTTAACTCTTCCCTGAACTCTACCTCACAGTTACCCTTTTTCAATTTCCACCATTTGATCCTTGGTGCTGCCCTCACACTCCTCCTCCTCCTCTTCTTGATCACCAATGTCATCCTACAAACCACCATCCTATGCTGCCTAACTACACTTTCCCCTACCACCACTTTACAGTCTCCAATCTCCTTCAGACTGGCACTTCTACATAAGATATAATCCACCTGTGTGCATCGTCCTCCACTCTTGTATGTCACCCTATGCTCCTCCCACTTGTTAAAATACATATTCACCACAGCCATGTCCATCCTTTTCACAAAATCCACTACCATCTGACCCTGTGCATCCCTTTGCTTAACACCATACCTACCCATCACTTCCTCATCCCCTCTTTTTCCTTCACCAACATGCCCATTGAAATCTGCTCCAATCACCACTCTCTCACCCTTTGGTACAGACATCACCACTTCAACTCACTCCAAAATTTTTCTTTCTCATCCATCACACACCCAACTTGTGGAGCATATGCACTAACAACATTCATCATTACACTATCAATTTCCAGCTTGATAAACATCACTCTATCTGGCACTCTTTTCACCTCCACAACACTCTTAGCATACTGTTCCTTCAGGATAACTCCTACGCCATTTCTCCTCCCATCCACACCATGATAAAATAATTTGAACCCACCTCTGATACACCTAGCCTTACTCCCCTTCCATCTGGTCTCTTGCACACACAATATACCAACCTTCCTTTTGTCCATCATATCAGCTAGTTCTCTCCCTATACCAGTCATACTGCCAACATTCAAGGTTCTGACCCTCACTATCACAGTCCTAGCCTTTACCTGCCTTTGGGCATGCCCTCCCCCTCTTCTCCTCCTTCGGCCAGCAGTAGCCCAATTTCCACCAGCACCCTGTTGGCCAACAGTACTGGTGGCAGTCATTGTTAACCCGGGCCTCGACCAATCCAGTATGTATATCTGTACTGCTGTCCGCATGTATGATTTGGCAAAATTTTATGCCGGATGCTCTTCCTGATGCAACCCTCCCCATGTATCCGGGCTTGGGACTGGCACAAAGAAATGTACTGGCTTGTGCATCCCCAGTGGCTGGGTTAAGAAAAAAAAAAGTTACTTACTTTTCTTAAATAATGTCTTTGTATGATGGCGCCATGGTGTTATTCCACTTTTTTCCCAATATCATGGGGCATTTTGATGTACTGTGTATGCATATGGGACTTAGATTCCCACAGTTATGCAGTACATCAGAGCTTTGGAAATGGAGCAATGGAGAAAGAAAGATCTCCATTGCTTCTTTATTTGTTTTTTTTTTTTTAAGTTTGAAATCCGGACAGTTCAGAGGAATTAGTGAGAGGGCAGAAATGCAAGGAAAATCAGGTGCATTTCTTTAGTTTTGCATAACGTACCTGATTTTCCTTGGATATCTGCCCTCTCTCTCTCTCGTACCTCTAAACCGTCAGGATTTCAGATTTTGTACTTCTCAACCAGGTAGCTCAAGAAAACTGTAAAGCCATAGCATATATTAATAGACGAAAGTTTTTTCTGTTGGTATATGTTGGATTTTACAACAGGTATGCTGGTTAGTAATGAAGAAATTGCTCGAAACCACCACGAAGTAAATCCAACAGCATTTAATGATAAAAACAAAACAGGAACAAGCGCTTTCACGCAATAAAATTGCGCTTCATCAGGTTACAATCTCACAAAAATAGAAGTTATGTTCTTACCATAACGTTCCATGTTAGTTGTCTTCTTCTCGCCTTCTTCTTGCTGGATGGATGGGTTCGGAGCCGACCTCGGCTCCGACTCGGCCACTCTAAAGCTCGAGAGTTGGTTCCACCGGCTCGAGGCTCCCCTTATATCCCACAATGCTAGGCGAGAGTTACCTCAGATCTCGTTTGTAAGCTAACCCCAGCTTAAGATAGTAACAGTATAAAACAGCATAACTATAACAGAGTCCACCTCTAACAACAGGGAGAAGAAGGGTGACCTACATCCTGAAACAAGAATATGCATAATAGCATATAGCTAAGAAAGAGGTGGTAGAAAGAGAGGTCACGATCACAACTCCTCTAGGTCTGTCCAGGCCAGGGGGAAGGAGGGTGGGACGCAAGAAGAAGGCGAGAAGACAACTAACATGGAACGTTATGGTAAGAACATAACTTCTATATGTTAAGTTGTCTATCTCGCCTTCATTCTTGCTGGATGGGACCGCGTCCCTAGCACCTTGTCCCGGGTGGCCTAACGGAACAGACTCCTGAGAACAGTGGAACCAAAATTAGCTCTATGCCTAGAAGCTAAATCCAACTTATAATGGGAAATAAAAGTGTGAGGAGTAGCCCAAGTAGCCGCTGCACAAATGGTGTCAATAGGCAGTCTGTCTTGGAAGGCTAGAGAAGTAGCCAAAGCCCTGGTGGAATGGGCTTTAGGCTTATTAGGCAGTTTTTTGTGTCTAATCTCATAAACAAGGGTAATCAGAGATGTTAGCCATCTGGATAAAGATACCTTTGAAACTGGGAGTCCCTTTCTGCTTTCCGCATAGGAGACAAACAGCTGATCAGATTTTCTGAATTGTTTCGTCCTGTCCAAGTAGTACCTTAATTGACGATGAACATCCAGGTAGTGTAATTTTGTTCAGACCTATTTGAATACTCCGGAAAAAACAGGGAGGTCAATGCATTGGTTTAGATTTGATGTTGAAACCACCTTAGGCAAAAGGACGGGTTAGTTCGTAAGGAAACTCTGTCCTTATGAAACACAAGGTAAGGAGAACGACAACTGAGTGCTTGAAGTTCTGAAATTCTTCTAGCTGATGTGATAGCCACCAGAAAGAGAGTTTTCCATGATAATAACTTTAAGGAACATGAAGCTGCAGGTTCGAAAGGGGAAAGAATCAAAGAAGCAAGAACTAAATTTAGGTCCCAAGGAGAAGGAGGATTTCTTACAGGAGGTCTGAGAAGAAAAACTCCTTTCAAAAAGGCTTTGCAGAGTTTGTGGGACATTAGGGCAGATTCAGAAATACCCACATGGAAATTAGAAATAGCTGCCAATTGAACCTTAAGAGTAGATGGAGATGAACCTGCATGGAAGAGTTCAGCTAGAAAATCAAGGACTAGTTGAATGGAAGCGGTGAAAGGATCTATGTCCTTTCCTCGTGCCCAATATGAGAAGCGTTTCCACTTACTCAAATAAATCTTTCGAGTGGAAGATTTATGGGAAGCTATCAAAATATCTCTAACAGAGTGAGATAATTGAGGAAGCCTGGCTACGGTTGGAAGTGGAGGAACCAAGCAGTGAGGTTCAGAGAGGGGAGGGAGCGATGAAACTGACCCGACTGATGGATCAAAAGATCTGGAACTAGGTCCAGATTCCACGGTCGCTCCAAAAGAAATCGATGTAGAAAGGGGAACCACACTTGTCGAGGCCAGTAGGGAGCAATGAGGATCAATGAGGCCTTCTGAGCGATAGCTTTCTGTATTACTTGAGAGATCAGTGGGAAAGGAGGAAATGCATACAGAAGTCCCGGGCCAAACTTGGACTAGCGTCCCTGCTGGGTTGGCCTGGTAAAGGGAATAGAGTGAAGTACTCTCTGCACTTGCTGTTTTGGGGAGTAGCAAAAAGATCGCAGCAAGGCTGACCCCACTTGAGAAAAATCTCTCTCACTACAGAGTCTTTCAGAGACCACTCGTGAGGCATGAGAATAGCTCTGCTCAACTTGTCCGCAATGTGATTGGACTTCCGGGATGTGCGTTGCTATCAGAAAACGCTGAGAAGAAATCGCCCATTGCCACAGTCTGAGTGCTTCTCGACACAGGGGGTATGATCTGGTTCCGCCTTGTTTGTTGATGTACCACACTGCAGACATATTGTCTGTCTGGATTGCAATCGTTCCCAAGGGAAGAGAGTCTTGAAGTGCTTGCAACGCTAAAAGCACTGCTCTCATCTCCAGAACATTTATGTGCAAGTGGCATTCGTTTGGTTGCCATGTGCCCTGGACTGTCCTGCCCTGATAATGCCCCCACCCGATCAGGGAGGCATCCGTTGTCAGAGTAGCAACCGGAGGAGGTGGAACAAATGGTCTCCCCAACAGGAGCTGGGGGGAAGACATCGACCACATGAGATGCTTTTTGCACGCTTGCGTGATCATAATGGTGTGAGACATTGGAAGTTCCTGGTATGACCATTGAGAAAAAAGCATCCACTGAAGGATCCGCATGTGGTATCTGGCCAATGGGAGGAGAGGTATGGCCGCTGCCATGATTCCCAACACCTTTAGAACTAACCTGGCCTTGGCTCTGTTGTTGTTGAGAAGAAGAGACACCAATTTTGAATGTCTGATATCCTTTGGTTCGTTAGTGTTGCAGACATGTTTACAGTATCTAAATTTGCGCCTATGTAGGTAATAGTACGACAAGGCGACAAAACAGACTTTTCGCAATTTATTGAGATACCCAGTTCTTGACAGACGCGAAAAGTGTAATCTCTGGCCATCAAAAGGAGATGCTTGGTGGGAGCTGTGAGGAGCCAGTCGTCCAAATATGGAAACACCTGGAATCCTTGTCGTCTCAGGTGAGAAGCTACCACTGCCATGCATTTGGTAAACACCGGGGCAGTGGTGAGACCAAAGGGCAGGGCCCTGAATTGAAAATGACTGGTTCCCAGCCTGAAGCGGAGGAATCTTCTGGAGCGCCTGTTCATTTTTATGTGATAGTACGCATCCTGAAGGTCTATAGAGCACATCCAGTTTCCTTTTCCCAACAGGGAAGAATGGATTGCAGCGTGACCATCCGAAATCTTGTTTTCTTGACCGATCTGTTCAAGATACTGAGATCCAAAATTGGTCTCCAGTCCCTGTTTTCTTTGGAACTAAAAAGAACCTTGAGTAGATTCCGGATCCTAGTTGGTCTGCTGGCACTGGCTGAATAGCTCTTTTGCAAGCAGTTTTGAAATTTCCAAAGCTGCTATATCCCTTTGAGCGGTGGAACATCTGGAAGGGATTTTTGACTGACTTGGAAAACGAAGAAAGGGAATAGAATAACCTTCGAAATGATGGACTGTACCCATTTGTCTTGTGTCAAGGATAGCCAGGCTTCTGGGTACAGTGACAATCTTCCCCCGACTGCCTCCGAAGATGGGCAGTCGGGCAACACCTCAGGGATGCTGAAAGGGCTTATCGGAAGGCGTTTCTCGATTGCCCTGGTTCTGCGGACCCCCTCTGCCTCTAGGGCGTCGTCTACCAATGTTGTTCCCCTCTGCCTCTGGCGGGAACCGACTCTGTCGTCAGGCGAAGTCCCTTGAGATTGTTTACGGAACCACATCTTTCCCCCCTTCTGGCCTTTGGGGTAAGGCCTAGAAGGAGTGGAAAAACGGACTCCGACGGCAGAAAGGGTCTTGCCATCCGTCTCGCACCTAGTCAGGGTTTCTTTCACTTGTGGACCAAAAAGGGATGATCCATCAAAAGGGAGTTTGTGAAAGACGTCTTGAAAGGTTCATAAATTGCATAGCCGCATCCAGGCGTGCCTACGTAAGGCTACCCCTGTTCCTGCGGCTCTGCTCGCTCCATCGGCCGCATAAGAGAGGAGGCGCATGGAGGAGTTGGAAATAGAATTAAGGATAGCCAGCTGCGTGTTCATTTTTTCTTGGAAACCCACAGCTGTAGGGTCCTTAAGCATTTCACTCGCTTCTTTGATCAAGTCCCTTTGAAGGCAGTGAAATGGCACAGGTAATTCAGCAACGCATAGTAAATGTCGCTGAGGAGAACATCCGGATCGCGTACCTATCCATGGACCTAGATTCCTTGTTAGGTGGATGGACAGGCACTGAAGGATCAGCCAGTTCCTTCTTTGTGGCGGCAGCTACCACCATAGCATCCACAGAGACTCCTTTTGATAAAAATTCCTTGTCTGCTGGAGCTGTGATGAATTTGGAGGGTCTCCTGGGAGTGGGGTCCACTGAATCAGGAGCCGTCCATGCCTTTTAGCAACCACCTGCATGAGGGGGTCAAGGGGGACACCCAGGAGGTGGAAGGACGAGAGCCAAACGCCTCAAGATACACAGATTCGTCCTCCGAAGGGTTGAGGGCTGGCCAATTTCCCCTCTGTTTAAGGATCTCCAGAATGTCTGCAAAAGAGACATCTTCAGAAGGGGAACGGGGGGAACCCCCAGAAACATCCAGATCTGTGTTGGGCGTGATAGACTCAGGTGAGTCAATGTGCTTCCTCTTGCACTTCCTCTTCCGAGGGGTCTCTTCTGCCAAATCAGGAGAGGCCTCGGAAGAGGATGAAATCCCCACAGGGGCTCCTGAGGAGTTGGCTCTCTGCGGTCCGGGATGAGGGAGTGAGTCGACTTACCCTGAGGCAGCATAGAGGGAGGGGCTGACGGAGCCGACTGTGGAGTAGAGCCAGGCTCTAACACACTCCGCATGACCTCGAAAGCACCCCTGTCAGGCAGAGCCAGAGGTCCCCGCTCCGAGGAGCTAAAGACCCCCCTCGGCACCGACAGTGATGGCTCCGAGGCCGATGTCGGAGCCGAACTCACCAGCGCCTAAGCACCGAGAGGGAGAGGGGGGTCGGACAAGGGTCCGATGCCACTCAACTCCCAGGAGCCGACGAGGGAAGTCCGGCGCCGAGATTCCTCCATGGAAGAAAACGGAGCCGAAGACAATTGTCTCGGCTCCGAGGTGACCACAGTCTCGGTTCCGACACGACCCGGCTCCGAGCTCAAGAGAGTCGAAGGAGGAAGGAGTTGATGGACCGGGACAGGCACCGACTGATGAGTCGGGCTCTGAAGCATCTGGGCCAGTGCCTCAGACTTGAGTAGTCGACTCACCACCCTCTGAAGGTCATGATCGGACAACCTCGATGACCTAGAGGAATGAGACCTTTGGCTCCGTTCAGACAGCAGGGGAGAACCTGGAGGCGAATGAACGGAGCCAAGAGAAGGTGACCTAGACCTCTTTCTGGTTGTCGGCTCCGAAGATCTTGTCGGAGCCGACACGGGTACCTCGATAACCTCGGCTCCGGCGAGCCGAGGAGCCACAGAAACTGTGGACTGAGTCTTATCGGCTCCAGCCGGAGCCGATAAAGGCAAAGGTTGAACAACCTGAGGTCTCGGCTCAGAAGCCGGAGCCGAAGACCTCGATGCCTTGGAGGGCTTCCCTGTTGAGACAGACAGGGAATCCTCAGGCTTCAACAAGCCTCTCAAAATGAGCTTGTTCTTTCTTTCCTGCAGGACCCTGGGGCTGAAGCCATGGCAGACAGCACAGGAGTCCTGCAGGTGCAAAGGCCCCAGACAATAGACACAAGAAGTGTGAGCGTCTGTCAGAGACATTTTCTGACAGCACGCATCACACTTCTTGAATCCGGAGACCTTTGCTTCTTTAGACATAGCCTAACTGGTGAACACAAACACACACTCAAACACACCAGTTACCCTGTCAAAAACACAATTATAGTAAAAATATACTAAAAATAAGTACAAAAAGCAGTAGTACACTACACAAACACTCCCTAGGGAAGGGAAGGCCTAAGGCCCAAGGGAAGAACTAAAAGTTCTTTTGACAAGAAACGGGAAGAAAATAGGTTCGGGGATAGAGTTTAATGAACTACACTAATTTAGGAATAATTAAACTAAAAAAGGGGAAACAAGAGTAACTTTTTATAGAAAAAGCTAAAACTTACCAGGAACCGGTAGAATAACCAACCTCGAAGCTGTAGCGGCAAACGAGATCTGGGATAACTCTCGCCTAGCATTGTGGGATATAAGGGGAGCCTCGAGCCGGTGGAACCAACTCTCGAGCTTTAGAGTGGCCGAGTCGGAGCCGAGGTCGGCTCCGAACCCATCCATCCAGCAAGAATGAAGGCGAGATAGACAACTTAACATACATCCATTGCCTTTTATAATAGTTCATTAAGCACAATTATTCAATTAATTCAAAATCACATTGTTAAGATAAAATTCATCAAAATTCATATTTAACGACCTAGCACTCATTTAGAATCCAAATATATTGTTTGTATTATTTGTAAATTCAATAATATCCATATTTTAAAATTTGATCAATAAGTTTACATCAAAAAATGCATATAGTTTCCACAATTGCTGACAGTGAACCTCGTTAACTATAATTGAGGAAGTAATGCCCATATTTAGAGAGAAGCTAACTTAGGGTATGCCTTTTCTTATAGATCATGTTACCAAGTTAAGACACCAACCTTATTGTATTGCATTGAATTCGTGAATACAAAGGCATAAAATGGAGAATCAGATGTAACAAAAACAACGCATAAATGAACATATCCAAAACTAAGACACAATAAAGATCAACCATTACTGATAAAAAGATAAATGGCCATGTGTAAGCTAAGGCGTTCCACAGAACATTGCATGAGTCTTAAATAATGCACAATGGCCAGTTAATACAAAGCAGCTTAGTATTTAAAAACACGCTTGCAGACGCAAACAGACCAAAAATCAGACATCATCATCTGTGTTATGTTGTCTGCATACCTATCGCAAAGAAGTTGCGTGCCATGTCTGTCAGAATCATGGCATAAATCATGATAAAAAGTGAACAAATATTATATGGAGCAAGACACTAAAATAAAATGAATAAATGCAGGACAACCACGGCAACCAAACATCAAACAGTTGCGCTCCCAGCACGACACAATGATGCTCATAAAACTCCATTTCACCTCCAGTGAACATCATTTACTACTCAAATTAAATTAAACCCTTAAATATTCCAGTCATCAAAGTTGGAAATCAATATATATAGGGCCGACCAATAACATAAAGTATATATGTTAATAAGGAAACATTAATTAACTAATCTATGAATTCTAAAAAAGACGATCGTGTATATAAACACTATCATACTAATAGACATCCAGACAAAGTACACAAAATTATAAATAAACTCTTAATCTCAAAAGACATCTGCATAAAAATTATTAACCACACCGAGAGCCAACACCAAATAGTGTCGTTAAAAGCACAATAATTGATCAAACACGGACTAACTTTATGGCCACAGTAATTATATACAAAATCTACATGTATAGTAGTATAAAAATATATAAAAATATGTAAAAATATAAAAATAGTACAGAAATGCAAGGATGCAAGAAATACAAAAAATGCGTGAGGGTTTCTTCTCAACTTCATCGCATAACCACATTGGCCATTATGCCAAAGTCATCATTTGAATGATGATGAAAACCAAGGTCATAACACAATCAAGATCCGGGTGGTTCCTTATATTATAAAGGGCCCAGCCAAATAATCAGGCCATATCCAAACAGATCACAATAAATGACGACGCATTATAACAAAAACTTTGCTATGAAGGTAGTGCAACATGTATATTGACATTAATAGATGAAAAAAATAATACTTAGCATCTATGATTTTTACCATAGTAAGTCCTTAATCCAAACCCTTGGACTCTGTAGAAAGATCCGAGTTTCAGAACATCAGTGGTAAAACATACATAATAAGTTCTTACTCGGATCAAACATAATAAAATGAATCAATTAACTGGGTCCTGACAAGGCTGGTCGGAGATTGACCACGGTATTCAAACCTGGTGATATGTGGGCTTTAAGTCTTAAAATCCACCTTAATTCAAAGGTTTCCAAGGTGTTCATGTGATCACCCTCCCTCCTGTTATGGTCTACTACTTGCAGTACCTGAAACACAAAACTATGTTTAGGGTGGGTAATACAATGTAAGGCCAGTGCATTAGTAGAATTGCTCCTTCTGATATTATAGACGTGATCATATATCCGATCCCTTAGTCTTCGCGAGGTCAGCCCCACATAGTAACTATCACAGAGGGTACAGGTAGCTAGATAAACTACATTTTTAGTATTACAATCTGCATAACATATGGATAGCGTACTTACTTCGGCACCCGGGGGAATAAATCCACATTTCTTGGTAATATAGCCACAGAAAGAGCATCTTCCACATGGGAAAGTGCCTGTTTTCAACTGAGACCTAACATCAGTAGGTGTAATAACTAACTTCTCTTTACATAAAAGTCTTTTTATGTTCATACAATTCATAAATCTAAAAACCGGTTTCTCACTAACAACTTCTAGGACAGACGTATCTGAAAGTAAAATCTTCCAGTTATCCCTCACTATATTGGTCAAGTATTGTACGTCACCAGTAAATTTTATGTCATATGATATTGTATTGGCCATGTTCTTAATAGGTCTACGGTAATTAGAAAATTTTTTAGAAAATTTTTTAGCCTGAGACACGGTATTATTAGACAAGGATCCCACCACGTCATCAATCAGCTTCAAGGGATATCCCCTATCCATGAAATATTTCCTCTGAATATCAATTAATTTAAGGGCATCCAATTTATCACTGCAAATTCTATCTATCCTGCTCATCTGATTCTTTATTATGTTCCGAAAAATATGACGCGGATGTAAGCTGTCATAATGGAGGATCCCATTCCTCCAGCAGGATTTTCTATGAAGTGTGGTGGCTAACTCACATTGATTATCCTTTTTAATGGTGATGTCCAAAAAATTTACACTATTATAGGAAAAATCATGGCTAAATTTAAAAAACGAAGTAACACTGTTCATATAGCTGATGAACGAAATAAGACTAGCTTCATCCCCATTCCATAATATTAGAATGTCGTCTACAAAATGTCTGTATATAACGACATTGGCAAATCTAGAGTCATTAAAGATGTATTCCTTTTCCCATTCAAATACAACAAGATTAGCATATGCATTAGCACAGGGGGTGCCCATGGCCACCCCCCATGTTTGTGCATAAGCAATGTTGTCATAAAGGAAAACATTGTTATTTAGGACCAAGTCCAATAAGCAACACACATTCATAGTTTCACCATTTTCAATATCTAATTGTGTCATATGAGTTCTTATCGCATTTAGACCATATTCATTGGGAATGTTGGTAAATAGGCTCTCGATATCTAGAGTTACTAACAAGGTTTTTTCTGTTATTTTATCTGTTATCATACTCATCTTCAGGTCATCTAACAGTCTAAAAGAATCAAGAAGAATCGTAGATACTTTCTTCACAAATATTCCCAATTTAGCTTGTACATATAGTGATGCGTTATAAGTTACCCAGTGGTCACCTGACACAATGGGACGCAAAGGAGGTGGATACTTGTCCTTGTGCAGCTTCGGCAAACCCTTAATAATAGGAATCAAGGGGAGTTCTATCAACAAAAAATCATATAGGGGCTTGTCAATGGATCTAGTCATTAACATGTCATATAGTGTATCATGAACATACTGCGTTAATGATCCTATATGTGATTTATCAATCTTTTTATATGCAGCATCATTATTTAGCATATTAAGCATTAAATCATGATAAAAAGCTGCATCCATTGCTACTATCCCCCCTCCCTTGTCTGCTGGCTTAAATACAAGCTTGGGGTCATTACACAATGCTTTTAGCTCAGAACTTTCTTCCATGTTAAGGTTTACAAAAATATTCTTTCTCTCATGGCTATCATAATAGTGGTAGAAATCCCGTTCACAAGTTTTCAAAAAACAATCAACAGTATGTATGAGTGGGGGCATAAAAGTGCTTTTTCTCCTACAGACAAAGTTGTTCCATTGATTGTTCATAGAATCAGGTAGACTATCTTTAAATAACATCTTAAGGGAAAGTTTCCTGCAAAACTTACGTAGCCCTATTAAGGTATCAGATATATTACTATGTTGGGAGGGAATAAACGACATACCCTTATTCAAAACATTCATTGCATTCATTGAGAAAGTCCTAGATGACAAGTTGAAAAATAGACAGTTCAAACTTTCGTTCTTATGCTGGTTAGGCTGACTAATTAGTGTGCACGTTTTTGAATGTTAATGGCCAGTCGTTGTATAATATATATTGCATTCCTGTCACACTGCATGAAAACACTAGAATGGGAGAATGATAAATGAATATGCAGAGCAACAGACAATATGATCGGAGATGAGCTGTTTGGGTTCAGATCAGGATGCTGTAGAAGCAGCCTTTGCAGTGAGACAGATGATGGAGAATAAGCTGGAGATGAGTAAAGGGTCCAAGTGGGCATTTCTAAATACAGAAAAAGTATATAACAGGGCACCAAGAAATTGATTTTGCCAGGCTTGCAGTGTTCAAAGTCCCAGAAAAGTAAGGTGTACAAAACAGCGATGTGACCAATTTTTCTTTATGGTACAGAAACATGGGCAGTCATGGCAGAACATTTGAAAAAGATTGAAATGTTGGGAATAAAGTGTCTGAAACAGGTAACAGGATGCACACTGTGGGACAGTTGAACAAATGAAGGCATTACAGCAAAAGGCAAAGTAGACCCATTCCCAAAGAACATCAAGGATATCAGGTTACAGTGCATTTTGTGACTTGTATAGCAAAGTAGGACACAATTTGGTTAAGTAGAATAGTGAGAGAAAAGACGACAAAAGGAAACGAGCATGCAGCCAAAAGATGGGGGGATTGCATGAGAGAAAACCTAAGAAAAGTAGATGCAACTATCAAAGAAGGTGGGAGAGTGTCTCTGAGTACAGAAGGGGAGACAGTTTGCTTGTTTATTTTATTTTATTTATTTACTTTGTTTGTTTGTTTACCGGGTAATGTCCGACTGGGCGTGAGGCCCATTTTCAGCAGAGGCCAGGGGAAAAAAGCTCCATACATACAAATAGACAGTTTTAACAATCAAATTGAACACGTATTAATCAACAATGTACAAAGCAAGTCAGTAAAGAAATTAGTTATATAACAATAATTAAATAATTAACAAATTAACAAATTTAAACAAAAATGGCAGTCAGTGATAAAAACTGGCTGCATGAGTTAATTTGAGAACAGTGTGATACAGTAATTGCTAGCTAGAGAAATGCAGTCTACATAACAGTTAAAGACAAAGCAGTATATTTGTATACATTGCTAACTGAAACTGAGTGTAGAATCGATAGCCTTCAGCAGTTAATAGTTGTAGCTGTGAGAATGAGGTAGTTAACCAGGGGTATAGCAAGAACAGAGCCATTGTTTTGCTAGGTGTTCCTTAAGGTGTTTTTTAAACTCATGCATGCTAGGGCTAGGTTGAGGAAGAGTGTACCACAGTTTGTAAATTTTATGAGAAAAAAAGGTGTCGCCCTGTGTGTTGTGGGCTTGGACAATAGTTTATTTGAGGATCTTAGAGCTCTAGGATTGCTGTTGGGTTGGACTAGATTGGTGAGTGCCGGGCAGTTGTTAGGTTTGTGAACTATATTGTGTGCTATAGACAGTTGGTTAAATGTTAGATGGTTTGGTAGTTCTAACCATTTAAGTTGGGAGAGTACGGAACAGTTGTGGGTTCTGTAAGGGTGGCCTTTGGCAAATTTGGGGATTTTGTTGTAGCATGATTCCAGATTATTTAGGTCAGATTTATGAATGTTTGTAAATGCTAGGGAGCCGTAGAGGAGGGTGGAGAGTAGATGTGTGCGGGCAGTGGCAAGTCTGGCATTGCCTGTAAGGTAAAGTTTAATTCTGTAAAGGGTGCCAAGTTTGGAGTGGACTTTTTTTGATTGTGAGGGAGATGAGGGTGTCAAACCTTAGGTTATTATCTATTGTGACATCTAGAAGTTTGGCTTGGCTGGTGGGATCTATTTTGGTTCTGTTTGTGGAAAGGATAGAAAGTGGAGCCAAACATGTTTTGGGTTTATTGTAATTGACGACAATTAACTTTGTTTTGTTGGGATTAAGTATAAGTTGATGGCTAATGAGGTAGTTTTCTATGTCCTGCAAAGATTTTTGCATTTTGTTTGTAGGTCCTGTGTGTGCAGATTAATGTAGAGTCGTTGAGAGCTGAGGCTGTTAGTAAAGATTGTAAAGAGAAGGGGGGCAATTATCGATCCTTGGGGTACACCAACAGTGGTGGGTAAAGTGGGGACAGGGTGTAATCCCATTTGGTGGCTTGCTGACGTTTAAAGAGATAACTAAGGAACCAGGACAGGGCTGTTGTGTTGAGGCCATGGGATGATAGTTTATTTAGTAGGATTTAGTGTCAAAGACTTTTGACATGTCAAGGAATAAAGAGGAGACCATTTGGCCTCTGTTTATAAGATCTTGAATGGTGTTTGTGAAAGATAGCAGGGCAGTGCTGGTACTATGTTTTGGCCTAAAGCCATGTTGTGTGGGGGAGAGGAGTTTGTGATTAAGAAGGTGGGCAAAGAGTTGGGATTGATTGCATTTTTCTAAGATTTCGGCTAGAGGGGAGAGTATGGCTATGGGACAGTGGTTAGTAAGATCCTTAGAGAGGCCGCCTTTGTGTAAGGGAAATGGTGTGGGATGTTTTCCATAGATGGGGTACATATTGTTCAGAGATAGAACAGTTGATTAGGACTGATATGGGATAGGCGATTGAGGGGGGCATCAATTTTAAGGAATTCATTAGGTAATTCATCAGCTGCTAGACAGCAGGATTTGAGTTTGGAAAGGAGAGAAGTTGAGATGACACCCCTGCTCCATGTAAAACTGGGAAAACTGAAGGAGCCAGGGTAGATGATAACGATGGTGATGAAGAGCCAGGGTAGATGATAATGATGGTGATGAAGAGCCAGGGTAGATGATAATGATGGTGATGAAGAGCCAGGGTAGATGATAATGATGGTGATGAAGTTGATGTAGAATTTCAGTCAATCTGGTAATAGTGTGGGTAAGAAAGTACTTATCTACACTGTTAACCACTGATGCCAAGCTTCCAAGCCAGTACGTTCAAAATTCAACCCTTCAAACAGTTTCATCTTATCCTGTTGCATACACACTTATTTCAAGGGCAAGTAGTCCAATTGTGTTGCTATTTATTTATTTATTTGCAGTTTGTTGCCAGTATGGTCCATTGGGCCACTAGTAGCCAGTTTTGAATGGAGTCCTGGGGAGAAAAGCTCCAGTACATGAATCAAAACCATTAGAAGTTAATTACAAAGCAATTATAACAGCAGATAATGCAGTAATATCCAAAATGGGAAAAATACAAAAAACATGCATACATTAAGAAGAAAATACAGTGATTAAACAATTTCATTTAGGTACAAAGTCTGTTGGTTGCAATAGGTGCTTATTACAGTGTTATGCAATTATATTTATATACAAGTGTATGGATATAATAGATGCTTATTGGAGTAAAGCAATAATAGAACGATGTTTGGATGCTTATTACAGTGATATACAATTTTGTTTATGTACAGGTGTATGAGTACAATAAATGCTTATTGCAGTTAAGTAATAGTAGGATGTTTGGAAGTCTGCTGAATGTAGGGGAGTAGCTTGGGTTGGGAATTTCATGCAGGATGGGTACAGGAGCATTCCCATTTGGAAGTTAGATGGGCGATGTTCTTTTCATAAAATCCAATAATGTGTGAAATAGTACAGTTTTTACAGTCATATTTACAAAAGAATATTAAAGCAAGTATATGCAACTGATGTAGACTATAAATCATAAGACAGTATTGCAGAGGTGGTTGTTTAATCTCAGTATCTATACATTTGATAGTGTTGAGATTTAAGCTGTGTTTTTTTTAACAGTGACATTCATAGGTGCTGCTGAGATAGTCATGCAGGCTGCTTCTACATAAAGATTATTTACTTTCATTGCTGATGTATTGTAGCAGGGTGTTCCATTTAGTTGGGGTTGCTCTGCAGAAGCACTTTCACATATTAGCCAAAGTTTTGTCTCTGTAGATTAAACCCTTTGGTACCTGATGATCTAAGGTGACAGATAAGCATAACAGATGCAGTAATAGGCAAAAATGTAGCTATCATCACACGTGGACAATGGTACCCAGCACTTTCTTAAAGAGAAATAAATGTATAGAAATGGTTAAATAGGTGTCGTAGCTGGACTTTGAGGAGGTGTATACTCTAATTTAGGTAAGAAGATGAATGGTTAAATAGGTGTGGTAGCTGGACTTTGGGGCAGTGTATACTCTAATTTAGGTAAGAAGATGAATGGTTAAATAGGTGTGGTAGCTGGACTTTGGGGCGGTGTATACTCTAATTTAGGTAAGAAGATGAATGGTTAAATAGGTGTGGCACTGGACTTTGGGGCGGTGTATACTCTAATTTAGGTAAGAAGATGAATGGTTAAATAGGTGTGGCACTGGACTTTGGGGCGGTGTATACTCTAATTTAGGTAATAAGATGAATTGTTAAATAGGTGTGGTAGCTGGACTTTGGGGCGGTGTATACTCTAATTTAGGTAAGAAGATGAATGGTTAAATAGGTGTGGCACTGGACTTTGGGGCGGTGTATACTCTAATTTAGGTAAGAAGATGAATGGTTAAATAGGTGTGGTAGCTGGACTTTGGGGCGGTGTATACTCTAATTTAGGTAAGAAGATGAATGGTTAAATAGGTGTGGTAGCTGGACTTTGGGGCGGTGTATACTCTAATTTAGGTAAGAAGATGAATGGTTAAATAGGTGTCGTAGCTGGACTTTGGGGCGGTGTATACTCTAATTTAGGTAAGAAGATGAATGGTTAAATAGGTGTGGTAG
This sequence comes from Protopterus annectens, assembly GCF_019279795.1. Taxonomy (NCBI): domain Eukaryota; kingdom Metazoa; phylum Chordata; order Ceratodontiformes; family Protopteridae; genus Protopterus; species Protopterus annectens. The sequence goes on along the minus strand of NC_056748.1, from coordinate 1,144,375,944 downwards.
CTGGACTTTGGGGCGGTGTATACTCTAATTTAGGTAAGAAGATGAATGGTTAAATAGGTGTGGCACTGGACTTTGGGGCGGTGTATACTCTAATTTAGGTAAGAAGATGAATGGTTAAATAGGTGTGGTAGCTGGACTTTGGGGCGGTGTATACTCTAATTTAGGTAAGAAGATGAATGGTTAAATAGGTGTGGTAGCTGGACTTTGGGGCGGTGTATACTCTAATTTCGGTAAGAAGATGAATGGTTAAATAGGTGTGGCACTGGACTTTGGGGCGGTGTATACTCTAATTTAGGTAAGAAGATGAATGGTTAAATAGGTGTGGCACTGGACTTTGGGGCGGTGTATACTCTAATTTAGGTAAGAGGATGAATGGTTAAATAGGTGTGGTAGCTGGACTTTGGGGCGGTGTATACTCTAATTTAGGTAAGAAGATGAATGGTTAAATAGGTGTGGTAGCTGGACTTTGGGGCGGTGTTTACTCTAATTTAGGTAAGAAGATGAATGGTTAAATAGGTGTGGTAGCTGGACTTTGGGGCGGTGTATACTCTAATTTAGGTAAGAAGATGAATGGTTAAATAGGTGTGGTAGCTGGACTTTGGGGCGGTGTATACTCTAATTTAGGTAAGAAGATGAATGGTTAAATAGGTGTGGTAGCTGGACTTTGGGGTGTATACTCTAATTTAGGTAAGAAGATGAATGGTTAAATAGGTGTGGTAGCTGGACTTTGGGCGGTGTATACTCTAATTTAGGTAAGAAGATGAATGGTTAAATAGGTGTGGTAGCTGGACTTTGGGTGTATACTCTAATTTAGGTAAGAAGATGAATGGTTAAATAGGTGTGGTAGCTGGACTTTGGGGCGGTGTATACTCTAATTTAGGTAAGAAGATGAATGGTTAAATAGGTGTGGTAGCTGGACTTTGGGGCGGTGTATACTCTAATTTAGGTAAGAGGATGAATGGTTAAATAGGTGTGGTAGCTGGACTTTGGGGCGGTGTATACTCTAATTTAGGTAAGAGGATGAATGGTTAAATAGGTGTGGTAGCTGGACTTTGGGGCGGTGTATACTCTAATTTAGGTAAGAAGATGAATGGTTAAATAGGTGTCGTAGCTGGACTTTGGGGCGGTGTATACTCTAATTTAGGTAAGAAGATGAATGGTTAAATAGGTGTGGTAGCTGGACTTTGGGGCGGTGTATACTCTAATTTAGGTAAGAAGATGAATGGTTAAATAGGTGTCGTAGCTGGACTTTGGGGCGGTGTATACTCTAATTTAGGTAAGAAGATGAATGGTTAAATAGGTGTCGTAGCTGGACTTTGGGGCGGTGTATACTCTAATTTAGGTAAGAAGATGACGATAATCAGGTCGTGTCTGCAGCTGACTGTAAGGAGATCTTGTAACGTGCTTTCGTTTATCTGAGCACAGTACAATAACTGAGATTAACATGTTGCTTAAAAGAGACACTGAGCTCAAGTCAAAGTTCAATGTATTTATTGGGTTTCACCACTGATCTTCAATGCTTGTGCTGGTATCAGCCTCTGTGCTGCTCCAAGTTACACGTTTCCTAATTTTGAAGCATTCATTCATAGGTAATCATCCCAGTTTTTAACTTATAACAAAATCTGTTTGCAGTTTGCTGCTGGAATACAGGCAGTGGTGTTACATGCCCTAAGGAGAGGCATGTCATCAGTACAGAGAGTTACATGAGAATCACAGAGGTAAGATCTGAAGTCATTTATAGTGAAAAAAGAAGTCGACTTAGAACAGGTCTGAAGGTATCTCGATCAGATAATGTTGTCATCGTTTCTGTCTTTCACTTTTAAATTGTGCTAAAAGACCCACATTGAAGCCCATATTTTGAAGTTTTTTGATTAGTAGATGATTCACTGACTCAAAGGCTGTCTTCAAGTAAATGAACAAAGCTTGGTCAATTTGTGATGAATTAAAAGGCTGTGGATGTATTAAAGCACTTGCAGAACCATGCTGAGCATGTGTGCGTAATGGGCTGAATATGTTTGCATGTGACTTTTCAAAAAAATCTTACCTGGTGGCATGAAAGTCCTCCAGAGAGGAGGGGCAGAAGTCTTGGATGGTGTGATGATGACCTTTTAAACTGACGCAGTTAATGGGTTAAGGATCTGTGTTTTATGTGTGTTGGGCTAATAATGGAAGAAATTTTGAGTGAATTAACAAACCTTTTCAGTTTCATATAGTGTTCATTTTTTTTTTAATGAATTTGTTCACAGCAGAACAGGATATGGTCCTGAAGTAAAAATTAGGGATGTTTAAAATAGTGGCTAATTTGGGATGGGAACTGTGTAGGAACACATGAGAACCAAACACTGGAGACTGGATTTGATATCAAGGGGACGGGAGAGGAAAAATATATTTTATACACTATTGCAAGACTATTATAAAGGGTCTATATTACAACATCGAACTCACAGGAGTTTGAACGTTGTAATATCAAACCATAAACTTCGAAATCCAATGATAACAAAAACACAGAATAGCAATTTTTTTCCCAGGGAAAAAAATCACTGTTCCGTGACAAAAAAAAAAAATTCACTTTAAACTGTGCCCCCCACACCCACCTAGTTAAATATACCAACTCTGAGATCGCACCACAGTGGAGGAAAACAGTCGGTGTGCTGTGGTTTCGCTTTTTTCGTATTTCGAATGATTGAGTTCGATATTACAACGTTCAAACTCCTGTGAGTTTGACATTGTAATATAGCCCCTATTATAAAGGCCATGCTCAGTGGAGGTGGAATGCTTGACAGCAATTTGATTGCTGGTTTTCCCAAAAAAATGTTTTGATTAGCTGCCATTATATTGTGCTATCCATGCAGGCAGGTGCTTTTTCCCACCTTTAATGCTATTCTGAAAATAGTTCTTACTGACTTGAAGTTCATGTAATCTTCTGGTCCTTTTGACAATGTCCATTTGTTCCAGGCTTGATCCTTGGGCTAAACTTGTTATTTACTGGTATAGATAAGCAGAATGTATGCATTTTGTCTAAAGTGATGGAGCTCAGAATGATTTGTTAATGATAAAGTGTGACATTGCGACAAATGAGTCCAGAGTGGCAATATGGAAGGTTTATCTGTAGAGTGGCTGCCAATATATGATGTGACATTCAAGCAGGAGGATGATCTCTGGTATTTTAGGGAAAGATGTGCTTTGGATAAGAATTCGGGCGGGGGCTTTTTTCTTTTTGAAGGCCCAGGATAAGATGACTGGACAATGGTCTATGACAGACTTAGAAAAGTAGAAATTTAGGAACAATGTTGTCAATGTACACCACCAGTGGATGGTTATGAGAATCGGGTCCCCTGGACTTTGGTGGTGGTTGTAGGTTTGACATGGTGGATGAGATAACTCAATGATCTGGATTCTGTTGAGAAGCTTTTTACTGTAGTTGATGTTCGTTTTGCTAAGCCATACACATTTTGTTTGATATTTTTAAGTACATACAAACTGTGTTTAATGCAGCTAGATTTGTTTTTTTCTTTTTTTTCTGATTAGCCATTTAATACTGTATCCCATATGGATATATTTATGTTTAATTGTGTGTGTGCTGTGCCTTACAGCACTAATTTCTGTCTCTCCGTGTTTAGTTCACCAGCTTAGGTTTTAGCTGCGGTATCTTCTCTAGAGTCTGCATATTCCTCACATCTCTACTTCATTTTTGAGAGGTTCACATTTCCAACCACATGACAAATGGTGTGTGTGTGTGTGTGTGTGTGTGTGTGTGTGTGTGTGTGTGTGTGTGTGTGTGTGTGTGTGTGTGTGTGTGTGTGTGTGTATGTATGTATGTATGCATCTTGCAATCCACTTGCATCCTATGCATGATTAGTGCCTCTCACTTGCATCTACTGTTAGGGTAATCTTTGTCTCACCCACAATTACGAAATGGATAAAGTTGGGTATCAGTGAAGCAAGGAATAAATGACTGTGTTTATGTTTTATGTATGTTTGGAGCTTTTGTCCATGAGAATCCCCTGAAAATAGGATCTTCCCAGTGTGAAATTACCAGTCAACAAATGTAGGTAAGCAAGTGAATAAAATATAAATAAAATCAACAGGCTAGATTTTTGCTTTACAGGAAACTAGTACCCCATATGTCACTGACTATACAACTATATATTCTTAGTAACAAACGTACTGTAAGGTAGTATTAGCCAAACTCACTGCAAACTGTGAGATGCCTTTTCAGTAAATAACGTTTTATTCCAAGCAAGCACAAGAGGGACAAATATAAGAACATATCTCGCTGTCATATGATAGCTATGATAAGTAATTAAAAATGGCAATATACTACAAAGTATACACAACACTTAGGGAAGTGTATGTTAAACTTGTTCATAGGTAAGTACTAGGCTATCTGCTCAAGGGCATTTATAAGCCTAGCCAGAATGTGTTGGCTTTCGCCACCCCCTTAGATTAGTTCCCTGTGCCTCTGTCCAGCAGAGCCATTAGTTCCCCTGCGCCACTGTCCAGCAGAGCCACTGCAGTGATCCCCAGGGTAAATTTTCTGTTTCCCATCACCCCTTCTCTAATGCATTTACAGGCTGCCCTCTGTCCATTAGAGACATAGATGACAGTACTTAGGTTAAATAGATTCTAAATAGCATGTCAAAATGCCACACTGAAGTTTCAACAAAACTCAAAAATCTAGATTTAACAACCAAGATTAGGATTTAGATGTTCATAGCTGTATAGTAGGATGACCATCAGGGCCTGTTTAAGCCTAGGAATGCATCATTAAAGTATCCAACAAGTTTTGGTGCCCTATAGGTTATTTTAAGGGACTTATGTAAGCTAGGGCATGTGTGATAATGCATTTATAGGCTGCTTCTGTCCGTTAGAGACATAGATGACAGACTAGGGGTGTATTTCCAATTTCCCATCCACTCATTCTGGTTACGCTTGAATGGGGTTAGGGAAGAACTTTGCTTCACATGTATGGGAAGCCTGTTCCAGAGAAGGGGTATTTTCTGAGACATACACCTGTCTATCCAACATTCCTTACTTATGTCACAAGCAAAGTTTACGTCTCTGGATTGGGTAGTTCTGATGCTATTTGTTTTGCAGACATGCAAAAGGTTCATCACAGTAGGATCCAAGGAAGTCTTGTATGGCAGACATAGATCCCCCTCAACAGTCTGTGAGAGACAGAATATAGGGATAGAGCAGTAAGGTGATCATCACAGAACATGTTGTTAACACCCTGTATTCTTGTTGTGTGGAATGTGTGAGAGCATTCACGTGGGTATATATCGAAGAGGGCATTCTACTCAATGACTGGTCTAATGAGAGCTAAATACAGTGGAATGATGACTTCCTTAGACCTAGATGTTATACCCTTACTTATAAGCTGAGCAGTACAGAATGGTTTCCTTACTGCCATGGACACATGTTGGTCAAAAAGACAATATGCCATCTACATATGTCCCTAAATCTCTGGCTACTGGATCTATTCTTAGGGTTGTGTTATTAATGAGGTAATTTCCTGTGGCAGCCAACTTCCCAAAGTGTACTGTTATGCATTTTTTGACATTGAGTTTTAAACTGTTGTTCTGGCACCAGCTATTTGTCTGTGATAGCCTTTGCTGCAGGATATTGATGTCTTGGGGATTTTATGACTGTTCCAGTTTGCAATCATCTGCAAACTTGGCTACGCAAAGGAACTTGACATTGGCCTTGACATCCAAGAAGTAGATCCCAAATAGGAGTGGACCCAGCACAGACACCTGACAGACACTGCTAGTGACCAGCATTTTTGTGGAGGTGGGACTCTCTATCCTAACTTCCTTGGTCCAGTTGGCTATTCTACATGTAACCTAGGGATTTTACCTACTTCCTTGACTTTTTTTTTTTCCACAATGCATGAGTAAGGTATTGCATTATATTCCTTGGTCAGGTCAAGGTGCACCATTTTACCCTCATCCATTGCTTTGGTATCCTCCTTGAAAAGTCCACCAGGTTGATTAGGCATGATCTGCCCTTGTTGAAACTGAACTAGGGTGGATCCAATGTCTGAAGGTATCTTATGTCGTTAATAATCATTTCCATGATAATTCTTTTCATGGCTTTGCATATGAGGCTAGTCAGACTTATGGGTTTGTAGTTTCTGTAGTTTGTAGAAGGCCCGCCCTTGTGCAGAGGGATGGCCACTGCAGTTCTCCATTGGCATGACATGAAGTCTGACTGGTCTCTCTCTGCCCTTGAAGGCCAGTTTGTGGATATTAAGAGGGGCTAATATACCTAGCACGTTGGCCTAACTAAGCCCACTCACATGAGCTGTGCCTATAAGCAGGTCTCTACACAAGTGATTTATGTAGTGTAGTATGAGGTATAGTAAACTGTTTCCTAAAACCTTGCTGACATTTTAGATTCAGAACCTAAACTCTGGTGGTGACTAACATTTGGAATTAAAGTGCCCTTTGGTTCTCCTTACTCATAGCAGTTTGTTTGTATCCATCAATATCGAAGCACTGGCCTCCAAGGGCAGGGAAAGACCAAATGCCTAAATAGTTAGAGATAGACTGCCTGATCAAATAGGTTGTAAGCATTCACATGACCAAAATAAGAAGTTATGTACTCACCATAACGTTCCATCTGAGTAGGTAACTTCATTTGTCTGCAACCTGTGGGATACGGATCCGATCTCGGATCCGAGCCGGCAACTTCTAACATAGCATAGATCCGAGCTCCTAGCTCCTCCCCCTTACCCACAATCCCCTGCTTGCCCTAACTGACCTCAGATCAAGTTTGCCCCATAGCACAACAGATAATAGGTGTCCCAATGGGAACATATGCTGATAACACAAGAGCGATCCAATCGGTCAGGGGGAAGGAGGGGGGGATGGTTGCAGACAAATGAAGATACCTACTCAGATGGAACGTTATGGTGAGTACATAACTTCTTAATCTGAAGTAGGAACTTCATTTGTCAGCAACCTGTGGGACAGAGTCCCCAGCTACCTAAGTCTTGGGTGGCCTTCATGGAAGGATATTCCGGAGCACCGCAGAGCCAAAGGACGCTCTACCTCGGGAAATAACATCTATTTTATAATGGCTGATAAAGGTGTGAGATGAAGCCCAAGTGGCTGCGGAACAAATGTCATCCAGTGGAACCCTAGCCTGAAAGGCTGCAGAAGTGGCAACGGCCCTAGTAGAATGAGCACGGACTCCTTGAGGTGCAGGCCTTCCCGAACTCTGATATGCTAATAGAATACAACTCGAGATCCATCTAGAGAGAGAAACCTTCGAAACTGATTTTCCAAAATTACTTTTGGCAAAGGAAATAAACAACTGATCGGATTGCCTATGACCAGCAGTTCTGTGGATATAAAAACGTAATTGTCTGTGTACGTCCAAGGAATGAAGCTTGTACTCTCCTTTGTTATGAAAGTTGGGGAAAAACACTGGGAGATTGATGGATTGATTGATGTTCGCTTCTGAAGATACCTTAGGTAGAAAGGACGGATTGATTCTGAGGTAAACCCTATCCGGGTGGAAAACCAAATATGGTGGTTTGACGCAAAGGGCTTGTAATTCCGATACCCTTTTGGCTGAAGTTATGGCCACCAAAAATGCTGTCTTCCAGGAGAGAAATTTAAGATCAACCGTGGCAGCCGGTTCAAATGGGGGACCAGTCAAGGACTGCAAGACTAAGGATAAATCCCATGGGTGTACCACCTCTTTAACTGGAGGTCTAAGGAGGAAGGTACCCTTAAGGAAGGTCTTACACAGTTTGGAAGTCATAATAGGACCAGACTCTTGTCCTACATGATAGTATGAGATTGCTGCTAGCTGTACCTTGACTGTGGAAGAACTAGCCCCCTGGTGAAAGAGAGAGGTTAGAAATTCTAGAATCGATGATATCGGGGCTGTGAACGGGTCTAAACGACGGTGTTTTGCCCAAATGGTGAAGCGTTTCCACTTACACCGATAAACCTTCCTGGTGGAAGGCTTATGAGCTGCTACAAGAATGGCTTTAACCGGTGAAGAGATCCCGGGAGTCCTTATGAGGAGTGGAACTGGAGCAACCAAGCCGTCAGCTTGAGGTTGACCAGATTCGGAGTTGGAAGACCGAGAGGATGCGAAATGAGATCCAGAATCCATGGTGGATTCACTAGGTGAGACCATAGGTAGGGGAACCACATCTGACGGGGCCAGAATGGGGCAATGAGGATCATTCTGCTCCCCAGCTGCCTGTCTTTCTGTAACAATTTCAACATCAGGGGTAGAGGAGGGTAAGCATAAAGCAGACCGGGAGGCCAAGCATGAACTAGAGAGTCTCTCGGGGACTTCCCCGGAGGGGGGATTAGAGCGAAGTAATCGTTGCATTTTGTGTTTGAAGGAGAGGCAAAAAGATCGCAACAAGGTCGCCCCCATCGGGCAAATACTTGCTCTACCACTCGGTGGTTGAGAGACCACTCGTAGGGAGTCAGGATAGTATGACTGAGCCTGTCCGCTAAAAGGTTGGACCTTCCCGGAATGTGCGTTGCTATAAGAAAGCGGTTGGTAGAAATCGCCCATTCCCACACTCTCATGGCCTCGCGGCAAAGGGGATAAGACCTGGTTCCCCCTTGTTTGTTGATGTACCAGACTACCGACATGTTGTCTGTCTGTACCGCAATTGTCCCTACTGGAAGAGAGTTGTGTAGTGCTTGCAACGTCAAAAGCACAGCTCTCATCTCTAGGACGTTGATATGCAAAGAGGTCTTTACGTCATTCCAAGTGCCTTGGACTGTTCTGCCTGAAAAATGCCCCCCCCAGGCGAGAAGCGTCCATGGTCACTGTGTCGACTGGTGGAGGTAGTGAGAAGGGATGGCCCGTGTGGAGGTTGGGAGACTGGAGAGCGATTTTCTGCAAACCTTGCTTAAGGAAACGGGGTGAGACAGAGGGTTGCAAGTCAGGGACCATTGTACCTGGAGGGTCCACTGTAGAATCCTCATATTCAGCCGGGCCAATGGTAGCAGAGGGATTGCAGTCGCCATAGATCCTAGGGCCCTCAGAATCAATTCTGCCGAAGGAGTTTGCAGATGAAGAATGGCCTGCACGTGTAACATCAGGTTCCGAAGTCGGTCCGGAGTCAGGAACGCAAGCATCTGTCTGGAATCCAGTCTTGCCCCTATAAAATCTAGTATCTGTGTAGGGGTGAGAGAGGATTTGGTCATGTTGATGGTTAATCCTAATAGAGGAGCCAGACCAAGAAAATAGTCCCTGCCTGAGCAAAGTAGATGCCTTGTTGGGGCTGTGAGGAGCCAGTCGTCCAGGTATGGAAAGACCTGAATTCCCTGGAGTCTCAGGTGAGCCGCTACTACCGCTAGGACCTTGGTGAACACCCTGGGGGCTGAGGTGAGACCAAAGGGGAGGACTCTGAATTGAAAGTGACTGGCTCCCAGCCGGAAGCAGAGGAACCTCCTGGAACGCCTGTCCACTAGAACGTGATAGTACGCATCCTTGAGGTCTATAGAGCACATCCAGTCATCTTCCCGCAATAAGGGGAGGACGGATTGCAACGTGACCATTTGGAACTTTTGTTTGGGTACCACCAGGTTTAGGAAAGAGAGGTCGAGGATGGACTTCAAGTCCCCTGTCTTTTTTGGCACCAGAAAGAACCTGGAGTAAAACTCTGATCCGACTTGATCTGGGGGGACGGGCTGGATGGCTCTTTTTTGTAGAAGCTGCTGGATTTCTGCAGCGGCCGCTTTCTTTTGACTGGGTGGGATGTCGGGAAGGCTTCTGATTCTGGGGTTGGCTATAAAGGGAATTAGGTAACCTCTGGATATAATGCGAAGCACCCAGCGATCTGTTGTTATGGACTCCCATTCTGCCAGGTGCTTCGAAAAATGCCCCCCAACTGCCTCCAGAGTGGAGCAGTCGGGAAACCCCTCAGGGGTTCTGCGTGGGTCTCTCAGAGAAAGGTTCTCTGGACCCAAAATTCCTCGGACCCACTCTACCTCTGGGGCGGCGTCCTCCCTGTCCTCCTCTGCCACGAGAGGACTGGTTGTCCTGAGCAGACTGAGAATGATGCGATTTTCGGAACCACATCTTCTTCTGACCCTTTTGGTTCTTGGAAAAGGACCTCTGGGGCGCAGAGAAGTGGACTCCGACGGCAGACAAGGTCTTCCCGTCTTTCTCAGTCTGGACAAGAGTGTCGCGAACGGTTTTGCCGAACAGTGCAGAACCATCAAAAGGGGCATTCGCGAATGACGCCTTAAAAGGTTCTGAGAAGTCACAGTGACGGAGCCATGCCTGTCTCCTCATGACAAGCCCGACTCCGCCTGCTCTAGCGGCTCCCTCTGTAGCATGAGACAATAGCCGCATAGAGGTATTAGAGATAGAGCGGAGGGTGGCCATTCGGGAAGAGTACAAATCCTTGTCTCCCTCCGACATGGACCCCGGGGGGGAAGCAGCGTATTCCTTAATTAGGTCCCGCTGCATCCTAATAACGTGTGCCATATAGTTCAAGGCCCTCATAGAGAAGGTCGCTGAACTGAAGGCCCGCTTCCCAAGACGGTCCATCGCGCGAGACTCCTTGCTCGGAGGATGAACCGTGGGGCTCTCCTGAGCCAACTCTTTCTTAGTGGCAGCAGCCACCAACATGGCATCCACAGGGGGACCTCTGCTCCAATGTGATCTCTCTGCAGGGGGGCTCAAAATTTTGTCTGGGCGCTTGGGGATCGGCTCTATGGTGTCCGGTTCCTTCCAAGCCCTAGAGGATATAAGATCCACCAGGGGGTCGGGTGGAGGGGACACCCAAGAGGTAGATGGTCCTGCCTCGAATGCCTCAAGGAATACGGACTCGTCAGAGGAAGCCTTGGGGGCAGACCACCCACCTCTGATTTTGAGCATTTCCATGATGTCTCCAAAGGAGACATCCTCAGGGGGTGATCTCGGGGAGCCTTCCTCTTCATCCAAGTCCGTATCTTCTGTGAGACTCTCAGGGGAGTCTATGTGCCTCCGTTTGCACTTTGCCTTATGAGGAATCTCCTCGGGGGGGCTGTCCGAGGAGTCCTCATGGGCTGTAATCTGTTCCACTGGAACTCCTAAAGGCGCTGAGGCAGGCTGCCCAGAGGTCCGGATGAGGGGAGCCAGGATCAGATGAGAAGGAGTGCAGGAGGGAGCCGAAGCCAGGACCGGAGGCCTAGAAGCACACGACAGTGCCCTCTCCACCGCAGCGAAGGCCGAGGGGGAGCCGCTCTCAGAAGGATCCAAGATCCGACTCCCGCTCGGATCCGAAGGGTGGATCGGACCCGGCGCCGAGAACGTCGGATCCGAAGGACCAGTGTGCTCCGACCGGGACGGAGCCGACAGCACACCGAATCCCTCGGATCCAAAGCTCGGCCCACGGCTCCGAGAGGTCGGATCCGACAGACTCGAGGGAATAGTCGGAGCCGACGTGCCCAACACGGTCGGCTCCGACCTACCCCGGGATCCAACATGGCTCGGCTCCGAGCACTCCGAGCCCGGAATGCGGGTCAGAGAAGGAGCTATAGGAGCGAAAAAAGGGGTCGAGCTCCCCCTCAGAGGGGGGGGGGAGGCAAGAGCACTCCCATCTGCATCTGGGCCTGGATGAATCTCCTCATCATCCGGTCCATATCCGCATCAGACATGCTGAAAGTGGACCTCGACAAGGCCACCGAGGCAGACCTGGAGTGTCGCCTCGATGACCTCGACGGGGACCGGATCACCTCCTCCTCGGGACCCGGGGAGAAACAAGGGGATTGGGTCCGAGGAGGAGGAGAATGAGAAGACTTGGACGGGGAAGAGTCTTCGGCCCGCCGCTTAAGGTGCTTCTCCCGCCGCTTCTCTTTCCTGGCCTCCCTATCCTCCGGAGCCGAAGTGGGAGGTTGAGTCCGATCGGAGGAAGGCAGGCAGGGGTGACCGCTACCAGGGGGGTAGCAGGCACCGAAGCACCGGAGGCCGAAGCAGAGTCTGGGGGTAGAATACCCACCAGAACTAGCTTCGACCTTCGATCCTTGAGTGCCCTGGGGTTGAACGCCACGCAAATCGCGCAACCCGAAGAGAGGTGTTCAACCCCAAGGCACCTAACGCACCGAGTGTGGCCATCAGCCGGTGAAAGCTTGTGACCACACTCGGTGCATTTCGAAAAAAATTGCCTTAGGGGCCTCCGACATATTAAAGTAAGCACACTCACTAGGCCCCTAATCCAGTCACACACACGCGCTACGACCAGCGGGGGAGGGAGAATTATACTAAAAAATAAAACAATTAAGATAGATAAGTAAGGGGTAAACCTATCGCCCACACACCAGTCACTCAGAAGAAAAATATAAAACTTTTTTTCTCACAAACGCCAAGAGCTCTAAACCTAGCTGTTGCTTGAAGAGCGGCAAACTAGATCTGAGGTCAGTTAGGGCAAGCAGGGGATTATGGGTAAGGGGGAGGAGCTAGGAGCTCGGATCTATGCTATGTTAGAAGTTGCCGGCTCAGATCCGAGATCGGATCCGTATCCCACAGGTTGCTGACAAATTAAGTTCCTACTTCAGATCTTGTGTTTCTAATTGGTACACACTGCATTCACATGACCAAAATTTGTGTCTCTAATTGGTACTCAGTGCGTTCATTTCGGAGCTGTACACAAGTGTTCAGTAACCTCTGTACATGAGTCTTACCTCATATACATAGAATCAAGGGGTTCCCTGCACAGAATTTAACAAATCCAGATGTTTACATGAAGACAGTGAAGTATCCTCAAACTTTACAATTTGTTACGGCTGGTGTCCTTCAGCTGTAGACCTGTTCTTTATGATAATCAACTGGTATAAGTGGGATGTCTACATTATGTCATGATTACATGGCATATGGAAGCAAGCATGAGCAAATTTTCCATAGTAGGAAAAGGTTGACTAAGGCAAGAATAGAGGGAGGAAAGTTGGTAGATTGTATGTCTCAGTTATAGGCAGTTCCACAAGCCACCAGCTGATAGGTTGCACTGTTCCTTAAGAAGATTAGTGGAAGCTCTTGCTGTCCACTCTCACTACCAGAGCTTTGAATGCAATCTACAGTTCAGGATACTGCCAAAAGAGCATCACTTGCCCCACAATGGAAAGTGTTTTCTTAGTTGCTTGACTGCTTTAAAAACATATTACCAGGGAGTGTCAACCCTGTAGATGAATGTGGTGGTGACTTCCTATACCTGCAAATCGCTCTGTGATAGGTACAACCTAATAGTTTTGCCCATAAGGGGACTCCTATCGCACATGAAGCTTGTAAGACTGACACATAATGTTATATTACTACTCCAACTGTCCTGCCAAGACTAACAAAGCCAGTACCACCCACTTTTGATAAGGGAATGATACCAACTTAAGAATCATTCTTCTGAGACTATCTTTGTTTGAATTGTTTAAATGGTTTCTTTACTTTTGAAAGTCAAATACAGCCTGGTACTGATGGGCTGTACCAAATGTTTTACTATCATTCAGTGCAAAATATAACCTCATTTTTAACTCTCGGCTGCTGTTCCAAATAAGAGAGGCTTCATCGATACCAGGTGTGGACTAGTACATTTAAGGAGTCTTACGCAAGATATTAGACCAAGTTTGCCATTTTCCAAAGATGAGAGTATAGTATGATACCTATATATGGGGGGGGGGGGGGGTAGCATATAACTGAAAAGGCAGGACCAACCTTCCTCCTGAAGTTCACATTCTGTTATGTATGCTTGAAATAGACCTGTTTTAGGCATGCTTTTTCTCCGGTCAAAAGTTTTAGTGAAACTAAAAAAATGAAGATAAACCACAGAAATGTATTTCTTGGGGATTTCCTTCACAAATACTGAGCCATCAACAAACATAAACACTCTGGCCTGCAGTCACATCAGATTCCATCCATGTAAGCAGTCTAAAATGCTGATGCTGTGGGTCAGTAAAACCAAGGCAGGGAACAGCAGGGATACTTGCCAAGTGCCCTTGTGCAGGGGAAGGGATTAGAAACAGTAACTCACTTTAAGACCCTGGCAAAGGGAAACTTGTATAGAGCTCTTATTGTTTTACAAAAGGTCAACAGGAAACCAAAGTGGTCCAGCACTTGTTGGTGTAGTGCCATTGTAGGAAATCAAAACCTTGCTTCAAATTTATGAAGATTACAACTGTCATTTAGATTAACCTTTTCTGGGGTTGTATGTGTAAGACTTGCATTTGTAAATGGTTTGCTTTAAATTTTCCTTTTAAGAAGCCAGTTTGGAAAGGTGTGGATAGTCGATGGAGTACTCGGTACCTGTAGTTAGCTAAGATTTTTATCCAAAGTTTAGTGTGTTTTTATTAATGAAATGGGGAGGATAATTTTCTGTCTGTTGTGGGTCCTAACCTGATTTAAGGAACATGATTATCCTGGATTCCCTCACAGATAAAAAGTAAGAACCTGAAGTTTCTGATTTGCTGAAAGGTAGTTTTAAGGGAGTTGCCAGCATATGTCTTACCTGCAGTGTAGAGTCTGTTTGTTCCTTTGGTCCTCTGTCATTACCTTGTATTTTCTCCTAGAGTAATTTCTCTATCCACCTCCATTCTAGCTTCTTCTAGTAGTCTTAGTTGACTTAGGGAGCTATAGTATTGCTTAATGGGAGGTTAAGATAAACCCTATTTTTTGGGGCGATATTGGAAAGTCATAAAAAGAAATACAGAATGTCTGAAAAGTAGAGTTCAGATCTTTAGGGTGGGATGATCTTGTGACTCTCCCATGGCTAATACTGGTTTTCATTCTCTGCTTTTTCAACCTAAAAGACAGGAGTCTCACCATCTTACCTGGCATAGCCCGGGCTTGTAGTAAGGCCCTTTTTAAGTATTGTTCTACTCCCTGCTTTAAGGCTCAATTTCTTTACTTTTACTGCCCCTATAATTCCTCTATAGGGGCTTATTTTATTAAATAGGCAACTTTGATTAATGAGTAGAGATGAGAGGTTTGGCTTTTAAAAGGGTATATTTCTGTCCAGTCTACCAAATAAATGGGCTTTTACTGATGAGCAGACACCCTTTACATTCAATTTTAATGACTCCCGCCTCAGCAACATGGATTTAGAGGGGTTGCTACTGTGCATTTCTCTTCCTCTCTTATAATGAAATCTTTCATATGAGGATCTTTTAAAATTGTTACCTACCCAATATTGTTTGGTGGGTGGTTGCTGAACAGATCCTGTTATAAAAGATAGTTGTACCCCATCCTGGTCTGATAGGAAGCATGTGACAATGGAAGCATTATGGATGGTGCAAAATATTGTATTTGTGGCTGCCTGGCTCCATGACATAGAGGGAGAGAGCCCTTCCCATGATCCAGGCGATGGGGATTTGATTAGTGGCCAGAGCAGTGGAGGAACCAAGCAGATAGGAAGAACAGTCAAAGGGTGTTGCTGGCATGTCTATTCTGGGAGGCGGAGAGAGAATACTAGTTGCTCAGGAAGCACACAGGGCAGTGGATTCTCACCAGTGGAGACTAGAGAAACCACTTCCCTTGCTTGTGGGAAGGGAGCGTGGCTGCTTTTTGGTAATGTCCCTTGCGGAAGTGAGGGATGACCAGTGTGAACAGCCCATTGCCCTTCCCCCCTTTGGCTCCACAAGCCAGGTTTCTCTGGGGAACATAAGCTAAGAAGAAAACCCTAACATCACTGTTAATGGCTGTTTAAATGACAGGAGCTTCCTGAATGATCCTCGCTGTTGTGATGGGGAGGAAGTTTACCAAATGAACAGTTGCAGAGAATGAAAAAAATATTTTATTTGTGGCTAGTAAATAATCCAGCCTCTACATTTCTCCCCCTGATCTGAGCAATGAAAACATACCCAGAGTCAGTGGGTTTTGATAACCTTCAGACATCTTGGAGGTTAAAGATTATCATTCAGTACTTTCTGGGCTCTGATCTACCTTTCAGAATGTGGAAAAGACATGTTGGATGGAGTTTAATACAGTAACAAAAGCTCCTCCTTGGAGGATTTGGGAGTTGGTAGCAGTAAAGGTTGCCGGATGTTCAAATAAGTTCATAAAAATGCTGGAAAGTTATGTTTTTGTTCTATACTGTTCACTGACACAGTCTGCCTTCACTAATCTGCACAGCTAACAAATACCTTCTTCCTTTATGTAGTATATGGTATTTTATATATGGTTACCCAATTTAGTTTCTATTAATAAGAATGGCAACCCCGCTTTTGGTTGACTATGACAGACTTAGCATGCATAGAACATCCATAAACTATTAAGGCATCTCTTAATTTCCCCTAAAGCTTTAATTTCCTGCAGAAATAATATCAAATCAATGCTTTTTAATCCAGCTTTGTGTGGCATTGGTTTCACCTTTAAGTATAAATCACATATAATACTTTAATAATAAACATAACTTATAACAATAACAGTAAAGCAGTATGTTAAGCAAAGTACAACTACAAAAAAAAAAAAAAGAAAATGCAACTATTACACACATGCTATTGCTAAGCAGTAATTTTATGTGCTGCTTTTGAGTGTGGTGAACATCCTGTTGTCAGGGACCACTAGGATATTAGTGTGAAGAAAATGACAGAGAAAAAACTACTGCAATCAGCTGTTCCATTAGTTCCTGGGAGAACATGGCGAAGTAGCAGTCGTTGTGCTGAATGTGAAACGCACACACTTGGTGCGATGCACTACTTTTTATGCACTAGTACATAGAGTTGCCACCTTTCATTGTAGCGAAAACCAGACTTAGGCCATGCCCCTTCATATATCATATAACCCCACTCATTCTCCATTCACTTTCCACCCATTTTGTGACATCATCATCCGAGGGGAACGCCCTCAATGCTTTTTTTCCTGTGGATTTTACTATGCTTTTTGTAAAAAATCATAGTAAATCTGCAGATTTAACAAACTTTGATAGTCTGTTTCTTTTTCTAGAACCGAATACCAGAGTTTGTACAGTGTTTTCCTGACAACTGGACAATTAGTTTGATTTCTGTATAGTCCGGAATAAAATGGATAGGTAGCAACAATACTAGTATACATAAGCCAAGGTGGTGGTAGGATTTTTATCTTTGGATATGGAACTATTACATAAATAAGTGCAAGCCTGTCATGTTTTTGCAGAGTTCACTTTAAAGTGTTTAGGCTTTGCTAGTGCTGATATAGCTTTTTCTTGTAGACTTCCCAAAAAGAAATGGTCAGTTTTTTGTTTTCACTTCTTTTACTTCAGTGCAGTAATTTAAGTTGAATCCTCATTCACTACATCAGTTGAGTGTTGGCTGGTTGTGTCTATCTCCGTTGCTTCAGACAGTGCTGTTGTTTCATACTTATTGGTTGTTCCAATACCACAGATCTGGTGATTTAGGGCATGTGTTGGCAACTTCTCCAGGCTTTCTGTGGTACTAGGAAGGAAATGAGGACTACTCTATGATGGATCATGCCTGTATGAGGAGAAACCAGCAAATTTTCCTGGAGCCATAGGGATTTCAGCTCTGTGCAGATTTGGTGCTAATACATCAGAAAGATTGATGGTTTAGCTTATTTGTGGTTGTCTGGTGGGTGTATAAATGTAGTTTCAGCACTAGTATCACCAGGAAATTGAAATACGTGGCAATGTTGTAGTACCACAGTGCCAACATAGCAGAGGGTGGTTAGAAAAAATAAATTTAAACCAAAAGACAAAAGGTTAATATTGGTGACCCAGGATAGTGGACTTATGCACACATTGGTTTACAAAGTCCATTGAACATGTCAGAGAAACAGACAAATGCAGTCTTTGTAAAACAAAACTGGAAACAGTCACATGTCTTCTTGCTGGGTGTGATAACCTAATGGCAGCAGGCCACTATACTGAAAGGCATAATAATGTGGCAAAACAAAGCATCATAGAAAATGATGAAGTTTATATCACATGAGATCACCCATTACTAACAGTTCAAAAAAATAGATGTGAGAAACCATATATAATAGTCCACAAATAGAAGACAAAAGTGGTATTGATCATTGAAATTGCTACACCCAGTGATTACAATGTCTTGCATACAGAGAGACAAAGTCATGAAATACAAGGATTTGCAGGCAGAAACGAGGACAATGTGGAAGAAGGACACCCAGACAGATACTGTACTTTGCTTACAAAATATTACAAATGTAACAGTTACTGTGACATAAAATCCAATTTAAAACCTAGAATCTAAATAGTTTTACCACTATTAAAATAATTTGTACAGAAACGTTTGCCATTTACTTTTCTATAGTAACCGCTATGGTGCCAGAGATATGAACATTTGTTTGAAATGTGAGGACATAATTTGATTCTGTCAAAAAGCATGGCTATGCCCATTGGAAGTTACAGTGCACACTTCCAGAACTCCATGGGGGGGGGGGGGTTAAACTAAACAAGCAGGGTATCAATTTGGTATTTTAGCTTAGCAAGTGAATGAAGTAAATTAATGGATGTTTAAGAATTGAGCAAGGATAAATGGGGGAAGGTGATTGGGGCTGTACCTATTACCATCTGGGGTGATCAAAGAAGGCAGAACACTTTGTTAGTTAAGTATCAAACTACAACATGTCTTCTTCAAAATCTAAAATGGTGGTGCATTAGTGTAGAAAAACAGCTTTGGTGCCATTATGTGGTGGAGGGTCCAGGATCTTCAAGTGTATTACTTCAAGCTTAATTTCTATTGATATCGTCATAAACACATGACTTATAAAATATTCATGAGCATATTTTATTTATTTAACATTTAACTGGGAAAGTCCGACTCGGAACAAAGCCAATTTGAAGCATAGGCCCTGGGAGGAATGGTCCAGACGCATGTCTTTGTAATATGGATGTCCCATCCATATGGTATGGACTAAGCATTTTTTTTTAAAGTAACAAAAAATGCAAAGAGTAAGACCAACCCACATTCCAGGTCTAAAATTATTTAATAAAATAGAATATAAAAATAATAAAAGTTGATGAGTGCTTTCACAACATAAATAGTTGCTTCTTCAGACCGATGTAATGTTACACTTCAGTGAAACATTTAAATAAGACAATGTCTCCAATCATGGGAGGCATAACAAAGCACTATAACCAATCATATTACACATTTACTATCCATCTGATGGCCATTCCAATTTCACCCTTGCATTAATAATTGGTAGAAAATTCACTGTAAGGAACCTATACAGTTTGTTATAATACTACACTAAGTAGAATCTGAGTGGCTGTATTACTATATTCTAAGTCACTGAATAGTTAACAAATGTGTAGTGTGATTGGTTAAAATGTTACATTAAACCATGTATCATTGGTGTTAATGTTTTCTCTGATTAGTCTTATTGTTACATCCAGTGAAATTGGAATGGCCATGAGATGGATAGTAGATGTGTAATATGATTGGTTATAGTGCTTTGTTATGGCTCCTATGATTGGTGACACTGTCTTATTCAAATGTTTCACTAAAGTGTAACATTAAATTGGTCTGATGAAGCAACTATTTATGTCGCGAAAGCTCTCACCAACTTTTATTTTTATATTGTATTTTATTAAATAATTTTCTAGATATGCAATGTGCATTGGTCTCACTCTCTGCATTTTTTGTTACTTTTGAATTGTTGAGTGGACCATTTACCTTTGGAGTCATATTTGTTTTGATTTTTTTTTTAATTATAAATCTGTTTATTGAATTTTCACTAGAAAAAGTCATACATCAAATTTGGATAATTCCAAAAATGCGACAGAAGTTGGAGATCATTCAGTTAGACTTTCCATTTTTAGTAATTCACATGTATCACTGTTAGGGATTTAGTATAAACTATCCAATATACCGATATTACATTTAGAAAACTTAAAAGTTTGCATTTTATTTCATATGTCAGAACTCAAGATGTTATACTTTGGTTCCCGATATCCCATTTATGCCATCAGTGCAGGATAATGAGGTACTAAAGCTGCTTAGCACAGTTTTATATTCCTTTTTTGCACTCACTGTCTCACAATCAGCTCATCTCCACTGGCTATTGCCTGTCCGTGGTCTCTCACCATAATTAGTTTCATCATAAATGAAGTATAACACTTTTGTAGGTCCCCTGACGACTTGTCAAATTTATAACCAGTGGTTTCTTAACAACACTCAAGCCAAATAACAGAGAAACAGACGTATGGCTTGAGAATGGCCCAGTCATTATCCCTACCTTTGGGGAATTATATGAAATGAAAATAAGCTGGGATATCTGTTCGCACAACTATTGTTTCTCAAAGAAAATTCTAGTCTGCCTCCCCAACCTTTGCCAAAAGCTAGCAATGCTTATGTCCTCTAGAAAATATTAGAAGCCATCAGGTGTTGATCCCTTCCCATCTTATCCCTTCTCACAAGTGCTTGTTCCCAAGGACCCCTCCTCAGGGCCCCAGACTGATGTACCTGTAGGTTAATGTCTTCCTCCTCTATGCATATTATTTTTATTCATTTGACGGATGAGTAGGTTAGCATCATTTATGAATGCAGCTTCAAAGTGAGATTTTATTTTTTTTTTCTTTATTTGTTCTTCATTTGTAGTATTAATACTTTAAGCCTCAAAAAAAAAAATTGGCTAAAGAGTTTTAATAACCAGTGCATATGATTTAATTTTCTTTTAGTATGTTGCTCTGTGAATGTTGCTTTACCAGTTTCTAAAGCTGTCCAACTAATAACTGCTGCTTACATGTCTGTGCTGTAATAGAAAGGGCACAGATAGGTGTGTTGGGGCATTTTTAAGCATGAAGTATATCATAACAGAAATTGTGTCCCATATGCCATCTTACACATTTTGGGCAATATGTTTCCCCATATTTTCTGTTGGAGAATTTTAGATTTATTGTATAGAACTTATTGTAACAGAATTTATAAGAGTTATCTGAAACATCTATTCAGCTGATGGCCATGTATCTCCAGATAATGAGGTAGGTGTCCCTGATTTCTTCATAATCACCTAAAGTCGTCAAGATTTTTTTTTTTGTTACTGCCTTTATGTACCATTTGGCTGCAATGAAAACATTTGTACTTTGTTCACCCTGTGGTAATGCAACACTGTTATACTGGCTTGGCATATTGGATAAATCAGACTTGAACCATGTGTAGATGCCTCCTTATGTGGACATCAGTAATGAATAAAGTACCCTATATGGGGAATGCTTACCTCCCTGGGAAGTTTTTGTGGAAATGTGTTCTTACAGTAACACTACAGACTGGCCCAGAGAAAGTATATCTGTTGATACTGATTGTCCTCTGATTGCGTTCAGGTTCTTAGTATCCACAGGAACATGAAAGACGAACATCAGTAACGCTGGATAAAATTAGTTTATATTGATAGTTGGCACAGAACTATTGACATTAAAGTAGAAGATATTTTTTCTCATTGTAAACTGTTTAAAATGTGAGGCAATTTACAATATGAAAACTACAAAAATATATTCAGTTCAACGTTTTTTATGTTGTTCATTAAAGATGACGTGCCAAATGCACGATTATAAAAGTGCTCCTGTGGCTTTCGGGTGCTTTGTACTTGCTATACTTGCTTTTTTTTCCCTTCTTTTTTCAGATGGAAATGCAGAAAAAAATTTTAATTTGAATACAGATGGCCTTCTACAAGTTATGAAAGAGTTGGACCGGGAGAAAGTTCCTGTTTACTCTATCACTGTGAAGGCGTCCAGCAACAAAAACTGGACTCCTCGCAGTAAGGCAGTCTATGACTCCAGCACTGACCCAACTCTTCAGGAGGTGCGGATTTATTTGACGGATATCAATGACCAGCCACCAAGGTTTACCAAGTCAGAGTACACTGCAGGTAGGAAATAACTACTTAATTAAGACATGACTTTATATTTACCTGAACAAGTCTACTTTAGTAACTGCACTTTAATAATGTCAGCTGTATTATGTCAACTTTTTGTTTACTGCATAAGGAGTCTGCTTTTCCATTATCATCATCATCACTGTAATCATTTGAGAATGCCAGTGTAATGACTGCTCATCATATGTAGTTTTGGTTCGATTAATATTTTAAAGCATCTAACAGAATCTGCAGCTCACTTACCACGCAATTATTGACACTATTATTTCTATTTTTTTTTGCTCAATCACTTGTACTTTCAGACCATAACAGCCCATTCTCCAGTCAGCCCACTCTGTTCATTTCCCCACATAATGCCAGTGGCATATGTTCCAGCTCTTCGGCATTATGAAACCTCACCAAGTAAAACAGCAGGCAAGACAGTTGA
Organism: Protopterus annectens; assembly: GCF_019279795.1. Taxonomy (NCBI): domain Eukaryota; kingdom Metazoa; phylum Chordata; order Ceratodontiformes; family Protopteridae; genus Protopterus; species Protopterus annectens. The sequence goes on along the minus strand of NC_056748.1, from coordinate 1,144,353,731 downwards.
AGCAAACATCCAGACATTTCATATTAGGGGCTCAAGGGTCTTCCTTTATATAGTACCTATATTCTCTGAACACAGCCTCATATACACACACACACACACACACACACACACACACACACACACACACACACACACACACACACACACACACACACACTGTGCAATAACATTAGCATGTCTAATTTTGTTCATGCCACCTGTCAGAAGATTTCTGGGTATGTCTCATAAGCTAGCTTAATTGCTACCCTTTCTTATCAAGCCTGGCCAAATATAAAATATTTTTAGCATAATATTATGTTTACTGGTTTTGCAAAAAAGTGCCAGTAAACAAACATAACAGATTTAGTCACAGTCCACATTAGCATGGTTCTAGGTGAAAGGGCATCCCTTAGACGTTACAGATCACTAGTATATATTAATGAAGGGGGTTTTCCTTGTGGATGTCATTACTTAAACTGTGTTACTATGTTTTTGCATTTGTTTCATTGACTGATTTCTCTAAATTTGGAGCCAGGTTTAACAAATCTAGTGTTTTCTTAAAAGTACTAGTAGCTGCCTGGCAAGCAAACACTGCAACCTAATTATAGATAGTTACGGCTACTACAAAACAGTAACATACTGCAAGTATAAATATGCTTATTGGCATACCCATATCGCCTACATTTGTCCACATGTGATATTTGATTTCTCTCATATATTACTCCACCAGTCTTTTAAATTTGGAGAAATTTACTTCAAGTATTATTAATACTCTGCAGTAGTAATAATATTATTATGTACTTTCTTTAAGAAAGAAATCTGGCATTCCCTCACGCAGTACAATGTTCCCTCTCCTCTGTTGCTCTCTTTCTGATGATGGCATTCTTTAACAGACATAACTGCATGTTGGCTTTGTAGAAATTATTCTGACTCACAACTTCTGGGTTCTTTCCTGACCTTCTGTCATTGTCTGTGTAGAAATGGCATGTTCTCCCCATTTCTGCTTAGGTTTTCTCTGAATACACTTTATTTCCTCCCAAAATGAGGCTGGTTGACTGGCTACACTGAACTGTCTGTAGATTTATATATTGTATGTACTCTAACACTTCTAGTAAGGGTCTGTGGATAAGCCCACTTACTCTCTTAATAAATGCTAAAATATATTAAGTAAAGGTACACAAATGAGAATAATCCAACACTCTATAAGATATTGTTCTTTCTGTACCTTTCACAAATATATTGAATCTTGCTGCATCTTTCAGCATAACAATCACTGCATTTCCCTAACGCATTAGGACATGCATCTATTTTAATCTATGGCACTCTATCAAAACAGAAAAACAATAATGCTTAACCTATTAAATAAAACTCATCTAAAGCTCATCTTGTCACACATTCACAGTTAATCCAACCATTCATTAACACATACATACACACACCAAACCACTAAATTCCCCAATAACCATCCCACACACAAACGTGTGTGGGGAGCTATCCAGTGACAGGCTATGCCTGCCTGAAAACTTTCGATCAGCTGTGTACACATTCACCTAAATGGCATCCATGCATGAAAAAGTGTATATATGTTTTTTTATTATTTTGCAATTTCCTCTCCATCTTCTCAAATTTCTTCCTTAACCCTTTTCACAAATCTACTCCCTTAATGTACTCCTACCAGATTCCTGAATAAAAGTAGAATTATCTCTGCCATTCAGGTCTTTTAAGTTGAAAAGAGGCAGCGTAACAATCTCCTTAATGTAGTACACAAGTTTTCTTTAAGTGGATTAAAATACTGTATTGCTCCTAATAAAATTATCCTTTTTTGCCTCAGTACAATCAGCTACATAATCTCACAAGTTTATTATAATTATTCCACAGTTTTGTTATACATTCATAGTTTTGTTAACCACACATTTAACTTCAGCTCATTTGTTTCCTTATTCAGTATTATGTCATTTGAGCACACGCTATGGAGGAGTGATGTCATTACAGATATTTATGTCACACTTAACATCAAGACCAAAAAATATCCTTAATTTATTATGGGTAATTTAATTAATTACCTTTTTGTAAATCTTGTCTTCATTACTAGTCATTCTTGTAACAATACTGAAAAGTATTTTATTTACACAGTCCCCTAAGTTTTTCTCTGTTGTGATCTTATAACTGGCTTGGGTCATGCTGTCATTATGGCAATGGAAGGTCATTTGTGCTGTCATTAAGGCAATGGAGGGTCATTTGTGCTCTCAGTATGACAATGGGACATTTTGATTTGTATTATCTGGATGAGGTTACCAAGTGTGGCTACATTACAAAAGGGTACCATGTGACTGGTAATCACAAATGACCAGGAGTGCTTTCATGAAAATTCACCACTTTGTAAAAATTATCTTCCCAGATTAAATGGTATGAAATAATACATGTTTAAAAACAATGGATGCTAGTACTTGAGTTGAATTAAATGATTCCCCATTAGGTAAAGAATTATACATGTATACGTCTCCAAATAATAGGAAGATTCCAAAAGCACAAACCAAAACCCAACAAAATGGAAACAAAATCAGGCAAAATACCCCACAGAAGAGAAAATGCATGAATAAAGTATGTACTAAAATAATTCATGTTATAAAAGTGTAGCAGAATTCTTGCACTGAGCCACCATGCTGCATGTTTTCCATGGTAATGTTTGCACTGGCTCATTACTATTTTCCTAGTGTTACCTTTTAAGGCTTGTGCAGGTAATTCTTCCTATATTATTATTTATTGCTGCATTCCAGATTGTGATGTATAAGTGATGAAGAGCATCTACTGTCATCAACCTCATCAGTAGCTGAGCTAGTGTAAATTATTTGCCCAAACCAATTTCTTCCTCATCAGTTGTTATTATTTCAGATGTATTTGATTATATTAACTCATTCCCTACTTCTCCTGCATAATGTAATTTTTATTTAATATATTTTACATTTGTTAACCAGGATAGACTGGCTGAACGTATAGCCCATTTTCAGTGGCAGACCAGGGAGAAAAGTACCAAAGTAAATTTGCAATTTGTAAACAAATGATATATAAAACAAAATGAAAATTAATGTTTAGGTATATAATGCAACTTAACAGGAGATATAAAGAAGATGAACAAACAATGCTTGATAAAGGAGAGGAAAAGTAGATGGAGAAAGTAGGATATTAACATTATAGGAGATGGATAGACTGATGGGACTCAGATTTTAGGATGACTGAGTGGAAAAAAAAGAATTAGAATATTCAAGTTGAGGAACAGGACCATCTGAGAGTAAAATACATGTTTAGCTTTTGCATAAAGGTATGTTGATTAGTTTGAAACCAACTCCAACAAATAAAAGCAAATGGAGAACAGCAGTGGAGTCCAATTCCACACTATACGATTTATTCAGTAACCACAACAAAGCTTTAGCACTTTCGTTAAGCTTATAACACAAACTTCATCAGATTCACATTCAAGTAAAAATTAATTAGCTTAAATACCCCCCCCAAGTAAGTCACGTGATTAAAAATCACCAATAGCATGAAAGATAAGAAAAATAATTTACTTAACCCTCTCAACAATTAAAAATAGAAATAAAATAATTACATAATTGAACCTTATAAGACAACAACCTTAAAATACTGGCAATGGAAATTGAATCGTTTAAACCTGGAAATGCATTTGCATTTAATTTTAGCTGCCAGCAACTTTCCTTATACTCAATTATATCCCTCCATGCTCCCCCTAAAACATTTTTTGGGACTTCAGTCCCATAAAATATGAAACCATGGTCAGGATTCGTCTCTATGTGGCAGTATAGTGAATTAGTACTTTTTTTTTGTTTTTAATGTCACATATATATATTCTATCCCTAAATTGACGGATAGTTTTTCCCACATAGAAACCAAAACATTTTTTACACATGGCCAAATATATAACACCTACTGTGTTACACATGCAATTAGAATGAGTACGTATCTTACTATTGTTCACTATCACAACATCTTTCTCCAAAATATCGGAACATTGTAAACAAGTACCACATCTGAATGTTCCATTACTTTTCATACTAATAATGGTTACTGGGGTATCTTTTACATCTAAAAAATTTTGGAGGCATTACGCTCTCCTAGAACAAAGTTTGGTCTAGATCCCAAAACATCCAATGTTCCTTCAAAAGCCCTAAAAATATCCCAATTTTTCTTAATATCATTTGGATTTGTTTACACCCTTCTGTAAACATAGTAATAAAGGAACAACTATATTCTTTGTTGGTTCTACTAATCTAGAATAAGTTTTCTTCCAAGTACATAATAGGTTTAATAGCCCCTTCACTTCTTTTACTAATAACTTCACTAGCCATTTGGTTAATAAGGTCTAAAGGATAACCCCTACCTAAAATTATGTTAGTTAATTTCGAGCATTCACTCAAAAAGGTATTGTCATCTATGATCATACGGTCCAATCTAATGAATTGCCCTTTAATAATTCCTTTCTTCTGATGCATTGGATGGCAACTAGAAAAATGCAACAAACTATTGGAGTATGTTTACTTCCTATAAATTGTATCACCTTATTTTCATGATCCTTATTAAGCAGTATATCCAAATAATTAATTTCTTCTTTACTGTATGTATAATTGGAAGGTACTTTTGGAAATCCTGATCTAGGTTAGTTACCTATTACTATTTTCCTATTGTTACCTATATGGGCCACATTCCAAATGAGTTACTCTCAGTGCATGTCTGCCCTAATTTGGAAACACTTGCTCTAGTGTAAGCAACTAACTTCAGTGTAAGGAATATCTATAAATTGGCTTACTACGGTGACCAGATTTCAAAACATCGCCTCTCCACCACCTCTAATTGTAAGAGGTCACTTACTCTGAGAACAAGTTTTTTGGAATTGGGCCCTATGTTTTAAGCAGCTGCAGTCTAGGTCATAAAGCTTTACTTCACTGAGTGATCATAGTTCAAGCTTCCTATTAAATTCCTGAAGTGTTGTGTGTCAGTTTGTGTAACTGAGTTGCAGCTGATATATTCAGCAGCTGAGAGAAACTACAGCAGACTTAACATAACTTCAGCTTTTATTAACTTACAAAAGCTTGCTTTTGGTTACTGTACAACACTTAAACTTAATTGCATCATGAATAATTTTTGGTTCTGTAACATACTGTGAATCATAACATTTTGTATGTCTGTGGAGAACACACATTGACTTGTTTAGTGCTTATGCGCACAGATTTAAGCAACATCAGTTTTTTTAGGTGTTTTTTTATTACACCTTATTCATTTACCTGAGTGGATTATTCAGTTTTGTTTGCCTGTTCTGTGGAGTAAAACATTTTGCTTAAGCTGTAGAAATTTTTTTTTCATTTTAACCATTTGATTACTGTGCTTTGGGATTTAGGGTGTCTTTCTGTTTGTAAACTACAATGAAATGATCCTGTCTGATAGTTGTATAGCAAATTAAATATCGCTTTCTACGTTTATCAATGATACCTTGCTTCATTTACCTGAACTGCATTTATACATATCTGGCTGACTCTGCTGACAAAATTGACACACAGTTACATCTACCTGTATTGCTAGTGTCGCTGACTGCATTTACCAATTCACTGCATGCAAATGCCACATTTGTTATTTTAGATTCTGAAAGCCTGCCTATTTTCATAATTGATGCTGACAGCTCTTCTTTGGTTCCATGAAGTACTTTAACTTTCCTAAGGTCCTCTAACCCTCTCCATATCTGAACACCCTGCAGCTATTTCCATCCTTTCTGTGCACCACTTACTTTATTAGAGACTTTTCAGTTAATCATAGTCTTTTTATGCAATACAGGTAACTGTGACTCCTGTCTCTCAGTAGCTACTGTGTCCGCATAAAACATGTAGTGCATGCTGCTTTCCACTTGCTTCTCCACTTTCTGTGTATTACTTAGTAAGTTTTGTCATGTTATTTACTACCTCTGACTTTCTTTATAACTCAGTTATAACGGTATAACTTTACTAAATGCCACTCCTGCTAACTAGTTCTCTTTGCAGTGACTAACACACTTCTTGCAAAACTCCCTCAGTGCTGAAACTCCTCAACATTAGCATTCAAAGGTGCTGCAGTAAGTTTACCGAATTTCATTCTTGGATAGCGAACTGTTATTATCGTTGTTAGTGAAACCTTAATACTTTCTTTCAGCTTTTCCTGGTTAGGGGTCGCCACAGCGGAACGCATGTTGACACACAGAAGACGCTCTAACTGAGAATCGAACATGCAACGTCTAACTGTGAGGCGACAACGCTACCGCAGCACCACCACCGCAGTGTGTTAGTGAAACCGTAATAAATTCTGATATTAGTGAGTCCCACAGTATAGCATTCTGAGACAGGAAAAACAAAAGAGTAGGAGATCTAGCCATACTATACCCAATAAACTGACACTGTAGCCATTTAACAATAAAGTAACCACCTTCCACACTGCAAAAATACTACCCTCACTTTTAAAGGTAAAGCAAAATAAAGCAGTGTGTATTATCTCAGCATACATTCCCGTCAAAACAATCCCTCCAGTTTTGAGTTTCTTCTTTTCTCAGCATCAACTCAAATCTCCCAACAGGCCACCATCCTTGGAGATGTCAACATAAATGAAATCTCTTCCAATCCTTAAATTGATACCCATTTTATAAATCTTTTCAACTTTACCTAGCTTATTTCAACCACAAGCAGATTTAACAAAAGCAGCAAGAATGAAACTATCTCTGGTTGGATGTTAACCTCTCCCCAGGAAAAAAATCTCATTCAGGTACACTACCAGATTAATTGATTGATAATTATTGCATGTGTGTCATGAGGCAATGTAATGAAAACTCCAACGCCACCAGGTGCAAAACCGTTCAAAATCTAAATCATGTCCAGAAAAAATACTTAAAAACACACTAAATTAATATTTGTGATAACACCTAAAATAGCCACCAATAGAAGAGGCTGTCAAACATTTCATTTACATCTTTCTTACCATCACAAACAGCCCAAGCACCCATTAGAAGCAAAGAAGAAAAATCCCACCCTATGGTTAACACTCAAAACCAAGCAAATAATGCACAAAAGGGATGGAGTTTGGAAATCCTGCAACAACAATGAAACTGTAACATATTTATAAAACTATAGACACCTGAGTAACCTCTCAAAATCGCACACAAATTCTGAAAAGTTCTACCTCAGTTTACAGAAAGCTCAACTGAAAAATTATAACTTCTGATCATTAATTACCAATCTTATCAAACCTAGCAAACTTTAATTGCCAACCTCCCTACCAGATGAATTGTATATTAACAGTGCTTACAGTTTTAGCAATCATTTCATTAACACAATCAAATTCCTAACTAATAGGTTCATAAATTTATAGATTATTACTAGGCTAGCTGTAGTTGTGGGCTACTTTAAGCCTAGCCAGTTACCTCGTGAGAATCAAACCCTTTACCTTATGTTTGTAAGCCAAGCACCTTAACCATTAAGCAAATCTCCCCAAAAAAATAGGTTCATAGATTAATACTAAGCTAACTGCTCTTGTGGGCCATTTTAAATCCAGCCAATTAACCCATGTGAGAATCAAACCCTGCACCTTGTGTCTGCAAGGCAAATATCATCGAAAGACCATTTCATTGAAACCCAATTCACTGACGGACCATTTCAATGACAACTAGTAAATGCAGGAATTTAAGTCAAATAACTGGGATTTGTCCCCTTCCCCAATGTAGTGTTACCCTGGAGTTAGTATATATAGTTGGGGGGGTGAAGCCCCCCACCTATTTTGGTTTAAATTCTGTACTTTTTGTGTTTTCTTCTTTTAAACCAAAATAGGTGGGGGGCTGCTTGTGTTATTTTCTTCTTTTAAACCAAAAGAGGTGGGGGCATTCCCCCCCACATCCCCTAACTATATATACTAACTCCAGGGTCGCACTACATTGGGTAAGGGGAAAAATCCCTGTTATTTGCCTTAAATTCCCGCAAGTAGTAGTTGTCAGTGAAATGGGTTTGAATGAAATGGTCTATCAATGTTCTGAAGGTAACCCAAATTATTACATATTTGTCCATATGTATTTCATTTTCGTAGCTTACTTTGCATAGGTTTTTTGCTTTCTCAGCTTCTGTTTCAGCAATTTGTTTTTATATTTTTCTGTTTTTGAATTACTATATTTTATTTGCATGCAGTTTGATTTGTAGTTTTGTATGATTAAGTTCATAGATATAGGTTCATAGGTTAGTACTAGGCTAATTGTCCTAGTTAACCATTTTAAGTCTAGCCAATTATCCCATTTGGGCCTTAAAATTAACCATTTCTAAGATCTATATTTCTATATTACTGAAGTGATGATTACCAGATACAGGTTCATACTATTACCCAATCCTGGCTGTCTAATTGCATCAGACCAGACTGAAACACCATCCTTCCTCTTCTTCTGGACATCTTCTCCTCTTGATCTTTCTCTCACTTTTCCTGTCTGCTATACTGTCCACTCTCCTGTCCATATCTTCTTAATAATGACTAATCTCATCTTAGCTCTCTTCTGTAAAAAAACAAACTCTTGAATTGTTAAAGTTGTAGAAATACAATACTGTTAACTAGCTAGTTAAAGAAAATTGTAACTACTTATAAGGAAATATTGTACTATTGTTTCTTCTGCCTCCTCATTTATATTATGTGAATATTGCACTGTTGTCTGTTCTGTCATCACACTTGTATTACAAATTGTGGATTACTGTACAAGTAATGAATGTCCAGTTTTTGCAGCTTTTCTCCTGGGGCCTCTTCCTGAAAGTGTGCTTTTTGCCCAGTTAGACTTTCCCAGTAAGCAAATGTCAAATTAAATAAATTACTCTACTGTACTAGATACAGGTTTATAGCTTTGGATCTTGTTTTCCCAGGCCTTTGCAGAAACGGGGTGTCTCATGAAGCAGTTGGGTATTCCAACTAAACAAATGCAAATAAATGTGTGTGATGCTACTGTTTTTATTCATTCACCACCACCGTGAAGATGGCTCTATCTTCATTTAGTATGCTTAACCTTCTGAGCTGCTTATGTAATGCTAGGCAATGCCACAGGAAGACACTAACATAATAAATGTTGTTTCTTTCCCCCCACCCCTTTACACAGGAGTAGCAGCAGATGCTAAGGTGGGCTCAGATTTGATTAAAGTCTCAGCTGTGGATGCAGACACAGGCAACAATAGTTTGGTCTTCTACAGTATCCTGGGAATACAGTACATCAAGCTGAACTCTAATGACACAGAGATAAAGAACAATGTCTTCCAGATAGGTAAGTTGTTTAGCATGCTGATTATGAGCATCATGTTTTGACAGCCGACTCTCATTTGAAATATGCAGCTTGTAGCAGTTATTTTCAGAATGAAGGTACTAATCCTGCATTTCTTTCTCATGACAGTGAAATTGTTATAATTCATCTTTGGTGTGTCTTGGTAAAGCTGCTGAGACAATATCATTCTACCTTGTATCTGTTGTAAGGCTGCAGGTGCCTTAAGACTCTTCTTCTCCACTGTTGACTTGTTATAAATATTAAGATTCTACATACAGGATTCTAATTTACTATAATGTCACAGGATTCTAATTTACTATAATGTCACAGGATTCTAATTTACTATAATGTCACAGGATTCTAATTTGTTGTAATGTCACAGGATTCTAATTTAATATAATGCCTTGCTAACTAAATGTAGACATTTAAAATGTAGTTTTTTTCTCAGAAATGTAACTCCACATTTATGTAACAAACAATGCCAAATGTATTTAAATATGCATTGTTCTTCATTAATAATTTGGAAGACAAAAACATTTTTAATAAACCTTTAATAAACATTTTTTGTCAGTTTGAGTAGAAATAATAAGTGTAAATACAAAAAAGAAAAAAGGATGACAGGAACAGAGCAGATATAGACATTTCTGTGACTATAATTACTTTGAAAGATCTCTTTACAAGTTCAGTACAATGAAGATAAGTGAAGGTTATTAAGCCAACTCCATGGCACAGAGGAAAGAAACTCTGATTGTGACCTGAATTATCTAGTGATTTTGTCCATAAGGACAGGTAGAGTGAGTATTCGATGCTGGATCTCGTATCCTTACCAGACAGATATGTCCACATTTTACACAATGTCGTCATCTGCTAGTCAGAAGCTTGGTCCCACTACGCTACATTCATACGATGATCTTTAGTGCATGTGGGTGTGGGGGAATGTGGAAGCAGATATACAAAGACAGAGAAAACCCTTACATCTAGCATTATGCACCCTAGCTACTGGTATTAAGGCAAGAAAATGTAAAGTCTGTCATAGCTGACAACCAGTTCTCACCATGATGATAGGGAATGAATAAGCACACTTTTGCAGGGTTTAGTGATTGTTAAACAAGGGAAAGAAAAAAAGAAATGCATGAAAAAATTGTGTGCTGTTAGTAGCAAGATTACTAAAGATAATTAGACAGATGGTGCAGAGGTTCATAGATATTCCAAGGCCACACAGTATTATGACAACTCGTACCTTGCCAGTACCCTCCCTTAGGCTGTACCTCCTTTCTCCAGGTTGGCCATAATGGTCAATCCTGGAATAAATTTGTAGATACCCATCCGGTCACCTTCTTTATGTTTAAAGGAAGATGGTGAGTTGTACTGCTTATTAGGTAAGGGAAGTTAATTTCAGAGTTTTGGGAGACACTGGGTTATAAGCCTGTCCCTCTACCATATTTTACTTATTTGTTGGTGAAGATTTATGTCCCTGGTTCTATTGTTGGTGGATATATTGGACATATAGAAAAACTGGAGGGCCAAGACAATCAGGTCTCTAATGGCCAGTAAGCTAAGCATAGATCTCATGATAGTTCAGGAGCTTTAGGCCTGTGATATTTTTGATTAGAATTTTTTTTCTTTTTATTATAATGTCATGAAATGCATCCCTAAGGGCGGGGTGGGGTTGTACTTGATAAATAGCCTGATCAATGCTGAATATAAAGAAGCAATTACTTCTTTATTCCTAGATGATATTCCTTTGGTAATTAGCTGAACCAAATAAAAGGATTCCCTCACAACCATTGTTGCATTTTCATTTTGCTGCAGTATAGTTTTCTGTGCAGTATGATGACAGGAGAGGTTGTCTACCAAAAATGATAATACTACACTTCCTAGCATTTAGGTTGAGCCCAGGTCTAGTACACCAAGAGTTTACTACGGAGAGTTCATTCTGATAGGTTTGAGTGTCACAGAGTAACTTAACAACAACCTCAGTTTGCAATTGTCTGACAATTTTGTAAACCAGATGTCCCAGGCTCTCTGCTTGAAGATCTGAAAATTAAGTACCAAAATGGAGAGATTCCACTCTGCACGATGTCCCTAAGGGACACTGCTGGTCACTTTCATACTTTCAGTTGAGCAGATATACAACTGCAGAGCTCAAGTGATTGTGCCCATAATACTTACTGCATATAAATATCTCTGGAAAGAGTCAGCCATTACATGTTCCATGTAGGCGGAGAAAGCACAACACAGACGCAAAATGAGTCACCTGGCCATCCACAGGAGCTAACCGTAAGAATCACTGAATGTATCACTGGATACGCAAGCTGCAGTTATGTTAAAAGCCACTTTTGTCATTGCTGGGATTAAAAAGAGGCATGGCAAAGTGGATTAACCCAAGCAGGTTGGTTGTTCTTTCCTCATGGTTGTACTGTACTATACTGAGTTAGAGTTAGTATATTTATGTAAGGGATATATGGAAGTAATAGTGTCAGCGTGGGGGAAATGCAGTGAGGCCATTTGTTAAAAGATAATTTGCTTTTTATTTTACTACACCCTTGCTTTTGCTCATATTTCACTAGTGCATTTACTTATTTTTGTCTGGTGATGTATTTTCTTTTTTTTTTTTGTCTGTTGATGTGAAATTACTCTGTGGACTTGGAGCTAAAGTTCATTGGGCCTAATTTCATGACACCTTCAATCCATAATTTTCTTCATAACAAATTGTTTCTTTTAAGATGTATTTGAAGTATCACATACATTTCAAAATAGATTTTCCTTTCTATAAAAATGTCATTCACAATTAGCATTTTGTTTTACAGCGAGTTTAATTGTTCAGAAGATGTAATATTTAGAAGGGATTCCATCACTCTGATTTCTATTTATTGTGCCACTTTCTAATCATTTTCATAGTATACATAAATCAAAGTACATCTACCATCTTTTATTGAATTTTTGGTTCAGACATTCCACTGTATTAGTAGGTTAGGTTTCTGCAGACCACCTTCATTTTATTTTCTCGACATCATCAAGTCTTCAGATGAGGACATGGTTATCAGATGTGATGAATGTTTTTGAAATTTTGTTTATAGACTGTGGCCTGTCCATGTAATCAGTATTTTCTGGAAGCTCCAATGAGTAAGCAAAATTTGAGGGCTAGCTCTACTGCAGTGAGATGGAGTAACGTAGCAGGAGGTGAAAACCCATTATTTGCAATCTGATGCTTTATTTAGTCTGATGATGAAAATCTCAGTTTGAACTGTTGTACTAGGGCCATCTCATAAACTCAGCAAATTCACTAGTATCATCAACAAGACATAATGCATGAAGGAGTTAATATATTTTTCTTAAGTCAGTAAAACTCGGCTATGATTTGTGATGTCATCCACTTTTTCTTTTGTTGCATTTTTTTGTGCCGTCATGAATGCGATGTGTGTTCAATTAAATGGTATGGATCCAATTAAAGACATCTGTATGTATTGCTTGTTGACAGCAAAAGGATGGTTCAGAAAAATTCAGACACACATTTTTTCTTTAGTGCAGTATAGGACAATGCCTTTATAATTTCCACATCCCAGTGTTTTTCTTTCCTTAGTAACAGCTTACATTCCTTATATCCTCTGCCGTATCATCAATGTTATAGGTTTGGATAATCAAATACTTGACCTTCAAAAACATTATTTCAAACAAAGATTTAAAAAGTTCAGCTGATCTGACATTTTGTTCTGCAGCTATGTTTTTTGATGTATGTGATGGTATGTCTTACTTGTATAATGCATAGGAGTCAAAGCGATATTCTCTTTCGTAATAGTGTTGAATATAAAAGTGGTTTAGGAAAGTATCAAAGAGCACCTTTCAGTCACATGGAATAGCTTTACATCCTTTTATGTGAATAAGACCATCCTGACACTGGATGGGAGTAAAGATTGGAGTTTAGCGCTAAGTGTCCCTCCTTAAAGTAAACAGCATGTACTTCACTTCTATTAAATGTCTTGTTTTCAGTACAACTTAGTACTTCCTTGTATTTTCCTTTGTAAATGCTTGTGTATAAAATATAAATACTGTTTGTATATCTACTGATGTACTATCATAAAACTGGAAAATTTCTGTTATTGCTTGCAGCATTTTTATGAAGAAAAAATGTAAAAGATTTACATGGATGTCATGTTCATAGGTGTGTACTAGGCTAATGGCCCTGGAGCCTTTACAAGCCTGGCCCATAGGATTACCCTGGCATCGTGCCAGCCGACCTTAGTTAACAGTGCCTCTATCAAGTAGAGCCACTGGAGTGATCCCCGGGGTGAACTTTCTATTTCCCATCCACTCATCAAGATTTCTCTTGAAGAGGGTCAACAAGGTGCTCTGCTTGACATGTATGAGAAGTCTGTTCCAGAGCATGGGCAGTCTCTGGGTTATGAATCTGTCCCTCCAGCATGTTCTGTTAATTGTGGTAATGAGGTTGAGGTCTCTGGAGCATGTGGTGTGGAGGGACTGGGATTTCTTTAGATGTAGCATTTCTAACAGAGCTGGGTCAGACATGGCTTTGTAAGTCAAGCAGAGATCGCCTCTTAGTAGACGATATGAGACAGAGAATAGTTGAAGTTTTTTTGAGTATGTCCATGTAGGACATGTGTTTAAGGCCTAGGATCCTCTTCATGAGGTACTTTTGTGGTCTCTCCAGCTGTTGTAGGTGCCTAGTGAGGTACATGCCAAATGGGGCATTATACACTATGATTTGTGTAACTTTCTTCCTGGATGCAAAACCCTTGGTAATGAGATGTGCCACATAGAAGGACTTTCTGACCACAGTGACAATGTGGTGATCAAAGGAGAGGTTGCTGTCAACCTGTGTCCCCAGATCTCTTATAACAGTGGGCTCCCATTGATGTGGTAATTAATGGGAACTGAGTTTTTTCTAAAGGGGATGATGACACATTTTTGGCATTAAGCTTAAGTCCATGGTTTCGACACCAGTCATTGGTCTCAGTGAGGCCTTTCCGTAGGATGTCTGCATCACTTGGGGACTTAATAATGCCTCCCTGCTTGCAGTCATCTGTGAACTTGGTCAGCCAGAGTCCCTCCTTGTTGTCCTGGACTTCTGAGAAGTAGATGCCAAACAGGAGAGGACCCAGGACCAATCCCTGTGGGACTCCACTCGTGACTGGTCGGCAGTTTGACTTGGAGTCCGCTACGTTCGCACTGTGGGTTCTATCTGTGAGCTAATTTGCAACCCTCCTAGTGATGTAGGGGTTGATGCCTAGTTTGGTGAGTTTATCAATAATTCCTGAGTGAGGAATGATATCAAAGGCATTGGCCAGATCGAGGTAGGCTGTATGAACTGCCTTACCCTCATCCACAGCTCTGGTGATTGACTCAAAGAAGTTAACCATGTTGAGCAGGCATGGGCTACCTTTCACAAAACCAAATTGCGTGGGATTTAGAGTTTGGAGAGTCCCTATATCCTTGTTAATTAGGTCCATGATGATGCATTCCATAGCCCTACATATCAGACTCATCAGGCTAATGGGGCGATAATTTCCAGGGTCTGTAGTCACTCCTCCTTTATGGAGAGTGATGACTGTAGCAATGCACCATTCTGTAGGGACAAAGCCTGAGGTGAGGCTGTGAGTGAGCAGGGCACACACTGTACGTGAAAAGGCAACTCACAAAGGAAGTGAATAAAAGTACAGAGTCATGATATATATGTTAACTCGTCTACACCTATAGGACTGACAGTGCTGTTTACTGATTCACTCCTGCATAGCTAATTGTGTAGACTGCCATGTATCATTCAAGACTACAAAGTTTCTGTGGGGGTGGGGGGGGGCAGGCATGATAGGATAGCTGAATTCACTTGCTCTGCTATATTTTATATTTCTGACAGGAAATGCTGAATTACGTTTATCTTATAGACTACCTGAAAATAAAACTTTCTAATAAAAGATAGACTCAAAATATTTTCTTTATACTTTGAAGTTTTCCTGTCAATTTCTTTACTGAAAAATTACTCTCGCAGGCAGCTTGACAATGAGCCATCTGAAAGCAAACTCACAAGATTCATCTTTTAAGAAAGAACTTCAGTCGGCCCTCACCAATATTCAGGATTTATCTCTGAAAATAGACAAAATAGACACTAAACTAGATACTTTTAAAGGGAAGTGTTCCAAACAAATGGACAAAATTCAAGAAAGACCACAACAGCAGAATGGACTCTCTAAATGATATGAAAGGATACTGAAGGAAGATGAAAATAATATTTAATTTTTTTGAAGCAGAACACCTTTCGCCTGAATAAGATTGATGGTACTGAGAATAGATCTCAAAGAAACAGTATTAGAATTTTTGGCTTACCAGAGAAAACAGAAGGAAATAATATGGTAAGCTTCCTGACAACCTGGCTACCTAACATTTTAGACTTGCCTGAAGCATTATCATCTGGCATAGAGACAGCTCATAGATCCTTAGTTTCTACTGGATCCTCTAAGAACAATTCTTCTCTGAGATATACTATTGTAAGTTTTTTTCCTCACAAGATAAAGAACTAATTCTAAAAACTGCATGGTCAAAATCTCCCATTAAATTGGATGAAAGAATTATCCTGTTTAATAATGACTACTTCACCTCAGTCATCTCTGAAAGAAAGTGTTTTCTCGCATTAATTAATTGAAGAACAAAAAAACAACTAAAAGTTCATCTTTTGTTATCAGCCAAACTGAAAGTTGTTTTACCAGATGAAACAAACATCTTTGAAGAACTGGATGCAGCTCTACCATATTTACAAATTAAGAATACATTGGATCAAACAGAGGATATGAACTGGAATAGTGATTTCTTAAAGCGTCAAACAGACAGATCTGGAAAAAAAGTTGAAAAGAAGAAACTGAAGGACAAATAAAGTACAAAACATCTTATTTCAATATGTAAAATAATTTAAATGTCTGATTTTTTTCTTCATGTTATTTCCTTATCTATTTACATAATAAATGTTTACTTCATCTGAGGTCCAAATGGAAGTGAAAGGAAACTTGGATTCCCTATCCCAAGGTAAACCAATATATTTTATCTTCATAGTAAACTTTACTATAAGACTAATTATTCATAATAGTGCTACTTCATATTTACCTGCTTTATCTAATTCATAAAATATATCTTCCAGATGTACTGCTTAGCACTGAATATGTCATTTGGGATGCATTATCTGTAAGTGACTACATGTCACTATCTTGTATATAATCCAAGTTTTTAGTTTTCTCTTTTCCTTTATTTAAAAGTCCAGCACTATTCAATCATGTATGGTATACTGTTTATTCTTTTTTTTTAAAAAGGGAGGGAAATTTTATTTGCTTTAAATAATCTACTGTAGTATCAGATGATAGAGTTTGGTAGTAGCTTTTCTGTCAGCTCAGAAATATTTTCAGTTTTGGGCGGCTTTTGAGTTGCTGTTTTTGTTTGATGGAGAGGTTTTTCTGAAGCCACCACAGCTGCTAGTGTGTTTGATGGCTTTTTGTTTGATTCGAGCTGGTGTGGTGCCTCTGAATGCTTGGATTTCTTTGAAAGACCTGAAGTCTCTCGGTTTGTATAGTTTAAATTAAACAAAAAGCAGTAACTAGTGGAACAAATAAATAAAACAGCTTGAAGTGATTCAAACGACATTTTATCCCGTAAACAGTGGTCAGTTTGTGGAGATGCTTGTGATACTAATGAGAATCATTCCATGGGCAGGAGGTTGTGCTGAATTGTAAATTGAAGGGTGCCTTGTACTGAGACCTTGTCAGGTGGAGTTTGGGGTTTGGACAGTGTTTTGATGAACTTAGCTTTAATTAGAGTTACAGAATGATTGGGAAAGTTATTAGTCACATTTGACAACTGTCTGAGTGTTCGTTCGTTCTCTCTCTTGTTTTTTGCACTTCCCATCATGTTGTTTGCAAGGAATGTACTGGCAAGAATACGCTCTGATGATAGCACCGGGCATAACTATCCATCAAACTGTTTGGGGTGGGGTTTATACTTCATGCTGTTAAATGAAGTAGAAACAGGCAATCATTTTCACTTTCCTGATAGCTAGATTCAGTAGCACACATGATAACTAATTAGTTCTTCTGGAATGGCACTTTTCTCAATTTAGTCTAATTATAAGACAAACGTGAATTTAGATTATTAAATTGAACTGAAGTGTAAAACATATCCTGTCCTATACAGCTCTAATTATTCTCAGAAAAAAAGGGGCAACAATACTATGGAAAAATTCTATCTCTATGCCTAAAATAATTAACACATGCAATGATGATAAGAGGTTACTATGTTCAGCAACCTTGGAAATTAACAGGAAATTGTACACCTTCTTAATCTTTATTGGTTTCCAGGTATAGGAATTAGAACTGGTAAACAACTTCTAGAACATATTGTTCACATTATGATTGTATTGTAATAGCAGGTGACTTTAACTGTATTTTAGAAGCTAAGGACTCTAATAAATAAATCTAATAAATAAATGGCCCTGCCCTTGTAGTCATCCTCCCTGAAACTACCTAACCCTAGCTTGTCTCTCATCCCTCCTTTCTTTTCCACTGTCTGCCTTAATATCCATCTACCTCTCTGTCTCTTTGATTAATCTCTACATTACCTTACCACTCCATCTGTACCTCTACTGTATATAACTACTTAGAAATAATGAACACTATTTTCCCTACATTGACATTGTACCTAAGTTTTTGTTGTAAGAATTCTGACATTGTACTCTACTGCTTTTCTGTATGATTTGTTATAAATGCTTTTTTTGCAGTTTGATCTCTAACATTTGTACCCAACTGTTTTTTGTAAAATTTTATTGTCAAATGTTATTTCTCTAATTGTTTTAGCTGCCAATGGAATTTTCTTGCTGACTTCATGTAAAATGTTAATACTGGAGCTTTTCTCCTCAGGTCTCGACTGAAAATGAGTCAATGCTCAGCTGGACTAATCCGGTTAACAAATGTAAAATAAATAAATAAATATTTAACTTCGTCTTCCTTGGATGCATTCTGTTAAAATTTGAATATGCATTGCTTTGTATTTCTTTCTTATAAATTTTAGCGGACAGTTTTCCTGAATTTTTATAAACCTCTACATCTAAAAACTGCAAACTGTTTTTTTTTCATAATTAGATGTAAATCTTAAAAAATCACTAGCATTGTTAATAAAATTCAAGAATTGATTAAATAATTCAACATCTCCTCTCCATACCAAAAAATGCCATCTATAAAACACTTAAATAACATTATGTTATTAAAATAATTGCTGGCATAAATATTAGCCTTTTGCAATCCACTCATAAATAGGCTGCCATTGCTGCTGCCATCACTACTCCGTTTGTTTGCTGATAAAAGCTTCCATTAAATTCAAAAAAGTCGTAGGGTAAAATTATATCTATAACAAAACTAATCTATAGTAAAGATTTTAGAATCAATCAATTCAGCTCTCACTGTCTCCATCCCGATCTCATTTGGTATGATGGTATATAAAGATACCAAGGGTCACTAACAAATGTGAATCTAAAACTATGACATCTTTGATTTTCTTCTTGAAATCAAATATGTCTTTAATGTAAGAATCAGCCTTAATCACAACTTTCTGTAATATTTTATCAACAAAAATAGACATGGTTTCAGTTTTATACTTGTTGCAAGCCACTGTCTAAAAGGTGGATTTTCTAAAACCTTGTGCACCTTGGGCAGTTTAAAAATCTTACTAACAACAGGATGATAAATTTCCAAAAAACCTTTTGTTTCAATGCATATCTATTGCTTAAAACCCAGTCTTTAATAAACATATCATTTAAAGCATAAGCTTTTCGTATGTCACAAAAAGTAATTTTCTTGTAAAAATTAGTATCACTAAACATTTCTAACATTCTGTTATTGTACATTTCTCTATCTAAAATGACAATAGCATTTCCTTTGTCTGCCTTTGTTACAATCAAATCCTCTTTATTAACAATTCCATAGAAAACACTTCTTTCATTGGCAGTCATTATAATAGTTCTCAGGTTTGCTATTCAATAAATTTCTTTTCTGGATTTCTGTGACATTTAAGAAGGCCTCTTATTCATGTCATAATGGAGAATTATAAAGGCTGGGTTTAGATAACTCTCTTATTAAAGTGTCATTGTTAGCATAAATGAACTTGGGATTCAATTTTGTAACATAGTCCAACAACATTGCATTTGTCTGCTCTTTTAGTTGGAACAAATGTCCAACCTTTTCTTAAGACATTGCACTCAAAATACCTGAGTACATTTCTGGATAAATTTACAGTTTTAAAATTACCTTGGACATACCTATGTTTTTTGATAGTTCATTTTTTTGCAATTTTGTCATCTTGACTTCAGGTTCAACATCTTCTGGTAAGCTATATTGTTCTGTCCTCTGTTTACAGGCACTGCAAATTGCTCCCAAGTTCTATTTCCAGTTCTGGTCCATTGAGAAACCTCAACAGGCTGAAAAACCTGCTTTGGTTCTCTATGAGCTCAACTATTAGAAAAATTATTATTCTTACAGAGGTTTTGTCTTATAGAAGTTACATTACATTGCTTCTTTTATGCTGGTCTTTCAGACTTCTCAGCCCTTTCCCTTCAGCATTACTTGATAAAAATGGCTCTTCCTCTTTTCCAGTTTCATTGTCATGGGCCAACGCGTTCTTACGTGGATCTTGCACAGGATAAGCCACTCCATTCTCACACTCTAATACATCTCTTTGGAACTTTTTAGTCTTCCATTTCATTAGAAGTTCATTCTCTTTGAATAAATCACTTTGAATAGTACAAACGTTTACATCAGAATTCTTGCTACTGATACTGTCTTTAAGCAAGAAATAAATAGTGTGAATTTGTTCATTCAAAGCTTCAACTTTCATTTTATTCAATGTAATCAGCATTTCTAAATATTTCATGCCAGTTTGTTGATTAAGTTCGACCCATCCTTTCACAAAGTAAGCTGGCAGATTATCTCTAACTGGCATTTTTGTTATTCTTAACCCTTTGGGGACAATTCTTGCTTTCAAGCAACTTTCAAAATAAGTTAATAAATAAATAACTCCCAAACGCTAAAGGTGGTCTGTCACAAAAACAGTCAATATTAGCAGAAAAAAAGACAGAAAATCCACCCAAGGATGGCCAATCAATGAAATCCACAAGTGTTCCAATTAAAATGTAGTCCTTTAATACGAATAAAACTTCGACTTGAAAATAAAATGAAAAATAAAAAAGCTCAAAACTGTCCCTTGAAGATATCCGATAAGCGCTTTCGACTGTTGTCTTCCTCAGATCATATAAGGCACTAGGGACTTCCATTTCCTTTTATATATGAAATTCTATACTGGTTGACCACTCACCATTGATGAATACTTGGCAACATCCAATCCTATCTTGTTATCTCAAGATTAATTTGCATATAATCAACTGTATGCTTCTGTTTCCCGCCTTTATTGAGTATGTAAATTAGATGTTCCAGTCCTTCATTTTGATTGGATGTATATTGTGTTATTGATGATAATGTGAGCAAAGTAAGTATTACTCTTCCATTTTCCTTTAATTCTCAAGACCAATAACAGGTGGCGCTGTTCTATATTATGTAGTATCCAAAGTAAATAGAAGCATTCATAAACACTCCAAATATTAAATCTTCGAAGACATTTTTGAATATAACTTTCTATTCATTACAATGCTATGCAGGTATGATGGATCTTTACCTACATAATCAAAATAATGCCACTTAAAATTATGGAATTACAATAAGTATCCTTCAACTGAATTATATCACATTTCGAAAAATACAACCAATGCCTGCTTCAGATGTTATCTTTAAAATATCAAGGTCTTGCCAAAAACAGGAAAGTGTGTGGATAGAACAGCAACGCTAACTGTTCACTTTCCAATCTCTTTCAAGCAAATGAGGGAAATTACTTCCCTTTTTTTTTCATAAATATTTTAGTTCTTTCAGCACCAGCAAAGACTTTGATTTTGTCACTGAAAGTGACTTCAACATGTATTAAACCATTGGTAGCATGATCTTATTTTTCATTTGATCATTAATGTAAAAGTTCATTCCTTTTACCAATAAAAAATATATAAAATGTGAGGAAAATGATGTTGTTCGATAAGCAAGCAGTATACTATCCTTTAACAATGGCTAGAATAAATTTGGCCTTAATCAGGTAAAATTCACTTGTTGTTACTATCATCAGACAAAATTCAAATTACAGGTAATAAGTTATGTTCCACTGTGAATGCTTTAACTTTTGTAAAGTTTTTAAAAGATTCTGATGCATTACTTACACTGGTTTGTAAATTCTGTATTTGGACTTACAAGTATACTTTCCTTTGAGACTAACCATAAAATCATTAACTTTTATGTCGGTGATCCCTGTATACAAATAAGAACAAAAATTGCATTCAAAACACCTGAACATCCCAAGTTTCCTAGGGAGACTCAACTTGGCCTGAAAAATTTCTATAACTTTTACTGATAAAAACTGGTTTCTCTCACACAACTTTTTTAACTTCAGAGAAACTAATTAATATAGTCCAGTTGTTGAATATAACACTTTTAATAGCTCTCTCATCTACTCTGCTAACCACTTGCATGGTAGTATTAAATTTACTGTTACTCTCTTTTTACATAGATCTAATATTTCTGTTTCTCATTCTAACGCTCTAAGCAAGCTCCTTTTGAATTATTTCTCTAGGGTAACCCCCTTTTCTAGCTCGTTACATAAATCGTTCCCTTCATAAATAAAATCAGAATCTGTGAGCATGCTAATCCTATTAAGTTGCCCTTTAAATATATTTAACTTAGTCTTCCTTGGATGCATGCTGTTAAAATCTAAATATGCATTGCTTTGTATTTCCTTTTTATAAATTTTGGTGCACAGTTTTCCTGTATTTTTATAAACCAATACATCTAAAAATTGCGAACTGTTTTTGTCATAATTAGATGTAAATCTTAAAAAACAGCTACTGGGGATGCACAAGCCAGTGCATTTCTTTGTGCCAGTCCCAAGCCCGGACAAATGTGGAGGGTTGCGTCAGGAAGGGCATCCAGCGTAAAACTTTGCCAAATCATTCATGCAGACACCAGTAAATATTTACATACCGGATTGGTCGAGGCCCGGGTTAACAATGACCGCCACCAGTACTGTTAGCCAACAGGGTACTGGCGGAAATTGGGCTACTGTTGGCCAAAGGAGGAGAAGAGGTGGAAGGCATGGCCGAAGGCAGGAAGAGAGGAGAAAGGCTAGGACTGTGGTAGTGAGAGTCGGAACGTTGAATGTTGGCAGTATGACTGGCATAGGGAGAGAGCTAGCCGATATGATGGATAGAAGGAACAGTATGCTAAGAGTGTTTTGCAGGTGAAAAGAGTGTTGGATAGAGTGATGTTTATGAAGCTGGAAATTGATGGTGTAATGATGAATGTTGTTAGTGCATATGCTCCACAAGTTGGGTGTGCGATGGATGAGAAAAAAAAATTTTGGAGTGAGTTGGATGAAGTGGTAATGACTGTACCCAAGGCTGAGAGAGTGGTGACTGAAGCAGATTTCAATGGGCATGTTGGTGAAGGGAACAGAGGGGATGAGGAAGTGATGAGTAGTTATGGTGTTAAAGGAATGCAGAAGGTCAAATGGTAGTGGATTTTGCAAAAAGGATGGATATGACTATGGTGAATACGTATTTTAAGAGGGAGGAGCATAGGGTGACATACAAGACTGGAGGAAGATGCACACAGGTGGATTATATCTTGCGTAGGATGGCCAGTTTGAAGGAGATTGAAGACTGTAAAGTGGTGATCGGGGAAAGTGTAGTTAGGCAGCATAGGATGGTGGTTTGTAGGATGACATTGGTGATCAAGAAGAGGAGAAGGAGTGTGAGGGCAGCACCAAGGATCAAATGGTGGAAACTGAAAAAGGGTAATTGTGAGGTGAAGTTCAGGGATGAGTTAAGACAGGCAGTGGGTGGCAGTGAAGAGTTACCAAATAGGTGGGTAACTACAGCAGAGCTAGGAAGGGAGATGGCTAGAAAGGTGCTTGGTATGACATCTGGACAGAGGAAGGAGGACAAGGAGGCATGGTGGTGGAATGAGGAAGTACAGGAGAGTATACAGAGAAATAGGTTGGCAAGGAAGAAGTGGGATTGTCAGAGAGATGAAGAAAGTACACAGGAGTATAAGGAGAGGAGGTGCATGGCAAAGAGAGAGGTGGCGAAGGCTAAGAATAAGGCATGTGAAGAGTTGTATGAAAGGCTGGACACTAAGGAGGGAGAAAAGGACCTGTACTGATTGGCTAGACAGAGGGACTGAGCTGGGAAAGCTGTGCAGCAGGTAAAGGTGATAAAGGATAATGAGGGAAACATACTCACAGGCGAGGAGAGTGTGTTGAGCAGATGGAAAGAGTACTTTGAGGGGTTGATGAATTAAGAGAATGAGAGGGAGAGAAGGTTGGATGATGTGGGGATAGTGAATCATGAAGTGCAATGGATTAGCAAGGAGGAAGTAAGGATAGCCATGAAGAGGATGAAGAATGGAAAGGCTGTTGGTCCAGATGACATACCTGTGGAAGCATGGAGGTGTTTAGGTGAAATGGTAGTGGAGTTTTTAACCAGATTGTTTAATGAAATCTTGGAAAGTGAGAGGATGCCTGAGGAATGAAGAAAAAGTGTTTTGGTACCGATTTTTAAGAATAAGGGTGATGTGCAGAGCTGTAGTAACTACAGAGAGATTAAACTGATCAGTCACAGCATGAAGTTATGGGAAAGAGCAGTGGAAGCTAAGTTAAGAAGGGACGTGATGATTAGTGATCAGCAGTATGGTTTCATGCCAGGAAAAAGCACTACAGATGTGATGTTTGCTCTGAGAGTATTGATGGAGAAGTACAGAGAAGGTCAGAAGGAGTTGCATTGTGTTTTTGTATACTTAGAGAAAGCATATGACAGGGTGCCTAGAGAGGAGTTGTGGTATTGTATGAGGAAGTCGGGAGTGTCAGAGAAGTATGCAAGAGTGGTACAGGATATGTACGAGGGTAGTGTGACAGCTGTGAGGTCTGCAGTGGGAGTGATGGATGTGTTTAAGGTGGATTACATCAAGGATCAGCTCTGAGCCCTTTCTTATTTGCAATGGTGATGGCCAGGTTGACAGACGAGATCAGACAGGAGTCCCCGTGGACTATGATGTTTGCAGATGACATTGTGATCTGTAGTGAGAGGAACAGGTAGAGGAGACCCTGGAGAGATGGAGATATGCTCTAGAGAGAAGAGGAATGAAGGTCAGCAGGACTAAGACAGAATATGTGTGTGTGAATGAGAGGGAGGATAGAGGAATGGTGAGAATGCAAGGAGTAGAGGTGGCAAAGGTGGATGAGTTTAAATACTTGGGATCAGTAGCTCAGAGTAATGGTGAGTGAGGAAGAGAGGTGAAGAAGAGAGTACAGGCAGGATGGAATGGGTGGAGAAGAGTGCCAGGAGTGATTTGTGACAGACGAGTACCATTAAGACTGAAAGGGAAGATCTACAAGAGGGTAGTGAGACCAGCTATGTTATAATGGTTGGAGAAAGTGGCATTGATGAAAAGGCAGGAGTTAGAGCTGGATGTGGCAGAGTTAAAGATGTTAAGATTTGCACTGGGTGTGATGAGGGTGGACAGGATCAGGAATAAATATATTAGAGGGTAAGCCCAGGTTGGAAGGTTTGGAGACAAAGCCAGAGAGGCAAGATTACGTTGGTTTGGACATGTGCCGAGGAGGGATGCTGAGTATATTGGGAAAAAGATGCTAAGGATGAAGCTACCAGGTAACAGGAAAAGAGGAAGGCCTAAGACAAGGTTTATGGATGTGGTGAGAGAGGACATGCAGGTGGTTGGTGTGACAGAGCACGATGCAGAAGACAGTAAGAAATGGAAACAGATGATCCGCTGTGGCGACCCCTAATGGGAACAGCCGAAAGAAGAAGATGATGATGATGATGTAAATCATAAAAAATCACTAGCATTGGTAATAAAATTAAAGAATTGCTTAATTCAACATCTTCTCTCCATACCAAAACAAATGTCATCTATAAAATGCTTAAATAAAATGATGTTATTAAAATAATTACTGGCATAAATATTAGCCTTTTCCCATCCACTCATAAAAAGATTTGCATAGCTGGCTTCCATTATTGCACCCATCACTACTCAATTTATTTACTGATAAAAACTTCCATTAAATTGAAAAAGTCTTTAGGATAAAATAACGTCCATAACTTCTATAACCAAACTAATTAAATATATAATGAAGATCTTAGAATCAATTAATTCAGCTCTAATTGTCTCCATCCCTATCTCATTCTGTATGATGTTATATAAAGATTGTTCATCAAGGGACACTAACAAATCTGACTCTAAAACTGTGATATCTTTGATCTTCTCCTTGAAATCAAATGTGTCTTTAATATGAGAATTAGCCTTAATCATAAGTTTCTGTAATATTTTATCAACAAAAATAGACACGGTTTCAGTTTTACACTTGTAAGTCACTATTGGTCTAAAAAGTGGATTTTCAAAAACTTTATGCACTTTGGGCAGTCCAAAACTCTTATTAACAACAGGATGAGAAATTCTACATACAAATTATAACATAAAATATATAAAAAACAGAATTGATATAGTCAAAAATAAAATATCTAAGAATTTTTATTGCAGAAAATATTAATAAAATAATTGCAATAAATCTTATAAATAGCTGAAACAAATATTTCTTTGTTATGGAAGAAAGTCTTTCCATTATGAAAATAATTATCCTGCCAAAAATCCTATATGTTGTGCAATTATCTTTACCCCTCCTAACAGCTTTATAAAAAAGTCATTAATACTAAAATTCCTATGGTATCCTAACAAACCCAGAATACCTTTAAATCATCATATAAGAGATTGGTCTTTCAGTGGGAATGGGGTACCAGACCTAGAGCTATATTTTATGTCATCTCCTATCAAAACAGTGGTTCTTTCATCAAATAGGTTTTATACTGCTAAATGGAAGGACTTTCAAGGAAACTCATGGATTCAGTCCAACTCCTAAATATTCCAATTATTATTTAAATGTGAACAAATATCTGTTATGGATATTAAAACAATACTTTATGAATAACTTTAATTACTCAATTAACTCTAATTTCATCAATATTTTACTAAATAATCTAAAAAAATCATACAAAGAATTCCAAAATATAAAGTATGTTTTCTTTTTATTTTTCCAATAGCTTACACCCAACATAATATCTCTACTATAAATTTGTCAGTAATGAATGACTTTAAAGAAAATAACCTCAAAATAATATCTCTACTATAAAGCTATCTGTAATGAATGACTTTAAAGAAATTAACCTTATTTATATATATAATGAATTTAGTTAATGAATAAAGGAAATTTACACTCTGTTCAATATATAATTAACAGATTTGACTTGAATAATGACCTTTGGTTGCCTATACAAAATTGTAGACAATTTGTTGAAGAAAGAATTGAAGTTATGCAACCATCACTGAGAAATATCATCCCTAACCTGATTGAATTATTATGTAATATGATATATCAGAAAATATCTGGTCAAGTGCTCTTATCACAGATATATAAAGTTATTAAAAAGAATTAGAATGCAACAAAGTTATTTGAATTATTTCAAACTTTATTAACAGATCTACTGAAGAAGGGGGAAAAAACAAATTTTACCATCATGCAAACAACTTGTTCACTCAAATGGAAAATGTTTACATGGAAATTCTTACACACATCATCTTTTACCCCACATAGAATAGAAATAATATCTAAAAGTAAGATGGGTTGTTGGAGATGTAAATTAGACACAAAGGCTGACTGGAAACATATGTTTTTGAATGTATTATACTTTAGCCATATTGGAAAGATATTAACACTTTTTACAGGCTTTTTTCTGACAAATTTGTTTTAACCAAATCACTAGTCCTCTTCAACACTCCAATCCCTGACTGTGTTAAGAGAGTAAAATAACATATCTTATGGAGCAGATTATCAATTGCAAGAAAAATAAAAAGGATCTGGAAGAATGAAGCATACAAAGAATGTACAAACATTGCCATTGAATTTTGTCACTTGCAGCTTATCACAATTCAGTAGAGATCTACAAGAATCACTTTATCATACAATGCCTGGAAAAGTTTAAAAGAACTATTAAACAATGATTGATAATTCATATCAATGACAAATGATAACTGCGTTACTTATTATAATACTTTTTTAGTAGATGCCTTTGTAAATAGTTTTGTGGGGGGGGGATTCAGTTGGTTTATTACTTATTTTTTGCCTTTTCTATTTTTATCACATATATTTCTTTTAATTGGAATGTTAATATATTTGTTTATATTTAAAATTTTATAAAAACTTAAAAAGACTACAGTGTTTCAAAGGTAGATCACTGAAACAATCACAGGACTGAATATGGAAAAAAGCAACAGAAAGAGAAAAAAACTAATGGAAAATGAGTAGAAAGTCCATAGAAGAAGGTAAGTGAGAGAAAGAAAGAATGAAATTAAAGACTTAGTGAGTGTCAAAGAGACATGAACAGAATGTATTACAGGCCAGGAGCAAAAAATGTAGAGCATTTTGGTCTAGAACGATTTAATGTCTACTACCTTTCTTAGTCCAGAGGAAAGTAAATCCCAGGCCAATAGGCATACTGAGGAGAATGCTCTACCTCCTGTCTTTAAAGAATATTTTGGACAGTCAAATGTTTTAGCTTCATTGTTTACAGACTGTAGGCTGCAGCCAGAAGGCCTGAGACTTAGCTTGAAAGCCAGGAATGGATGGATATATAGGTGAGTTAATCTGAAGACCAGTACATTTATGGCCAGATCGTGTTTCTCTTTCACACTGTTAGAGCTGGTTAAGTAGAGATTATGAAGCTCCACCTAAGGAACAAGCAGAACAAATATGCATGTGTAATCCTGGAGGAACTGATATATGCCACAGGTTTTAACTCAGGAATAGGCAAGCAAAGGTGCCTCATACACAGTTGTGGAAGTATTTCTCTCCCACTAACAGACCTTGACTTGGGAGTGCTTTATGTTAAAATAATCCACAGAGCATACGGTTGCTAAATTCTTCAGACTGAATTCTTCAGATATTATTTTTCAGGAAAAGTATGCTGTATATGAAAGTAATCAGTGTGTACTGATGGACAAATTATTTAAAATTACATTTTCAATTTTGTAACCCCTAGTGCTGTTATACTATTTTGAGGAGCGCTGATCCTGCTTCACTATAGATACCAAGCGATACTGAGTTCTTTTTAAGTTAAGAATGCAGTATTTGGATTTGTTTTCAAGTCCTGTTACAGACCCAGTTTAATAAGCTTGTCACAGGTGGACTGGAGTGGGATGACTATGAACTGAATGTATATCAGCTGACTAAGTTTGGTTAGATCATTTGATCCTGAGTTAACAAAGAGTGAGTATTGGAAGTGGCCCATCACACAGACTTGTTATATCCATCAGCAGATTTTTTTTTTTAGGAGTTGAGCAGAATTGTTCAGTTTTACACTCATGATTCAGTGACAGCATAATGAAGGTGTTGTTTGTCAGCATTATTACTAAGTCTGTTGCACTGAGACAACAAATTAAATTGTTTTGTTCAAATTTGCATGTGCAGTTGGGATATATGGTGAGTTAGGTGTCATGATGCATTCATTTTATATTTTTTTAGTCATTTTTAATAAAAAAAAAGCTTATCTTTATAACCATGGCTGAAATACATTTATTCATTCACATCAATTTATGGATAATGTAAAATGGATTCATAATTTTAACTTAATGCATCTCTGTGTATGTGGAAGATGCAGCCGTTAAAGTGAATCAATATGTCTCATGCTTTCCTTGAGTTGTTCCCAGCTAGGATAAAGTTTAATGTTTATTCTCAGTGGCACAATCCTAGAGAAAGTGGTATATTTAAAAAGTTGTTCTAAGAAAAGCATTGGCCAGAAATGTTGGTAGATGGGGGCAAAAAGTCTGTTTGGAACTTCATATATTACATACTCCATTTTTACTCAGAATTTAGCCCTAGCCTTTATCACACAAATCCTATTCTCTATGCTAAAATACACTTAATCCCTTCAAACTGCACCTTATATGTTATACCCAAATCCCACTCCCACTCCCTTCACTACATTATCTGTAAACTTTCTTACTTCATTCTCCATTCTTCTCATATCCTTTCCATCATTACCTGCTCTGGCGACATGCACCCCAATCCAGGGCCGTCTAACTGTTACAACCTCACAAACTCTAATTTCTGCAAATGCTATAAATCACTTTACATAAATACTCTTAATTTCCAAAGTATCTGTAATAAAGCCTCCAAAACTGACATCTTAGCAGCCACAGAAACCAGGTTAAAATTCTCTGCTCAAGACTCTGAGCTCCTCCCTCCAAACTTTAGTATTATTAGGGCAGATAGACTACAGAAAAAAGGAGGTGGTGTGGTCTTCATTTACCCTAACAACCTCAATGTTTCTCCATATTTCTGCATCCCTCAGTTCCAAAATGCTGAGAAATTGATCTCCTTTCTTGAAATTAACCACTCAAAAAAACTTTGCATCATTGTCCTATACATCCCACCTGGAAATAACATTCCAACTCTAGAAGATATTCTATCTTGTTTCTCCTACACTACAAACAATGAAACAATTATCCTCAGGGACATGAATATGTCCTCTGTCTATTCCAATCAGTCATCCACCAGCATAAACCTATTTCAGTTCACCAAAGTTATCTACTGCTACTAGGTACAACAGCAGAACCAATAAAGTATCCATCCTAGACTGGATTCTAGTCTTGGATCCTTCCAAATTCATAACCTCTTGCATACTATGTTCAACTCTGTTAGTGACCATCTCCCTGCCTATAAAATCCGAGCATGCTCAGCTTCCTAAGAAAACATAATATTAATTAGTCCAAAACCTTTCTAAATTTAACCCTATCACATTTAACAGCATTCTGAAAAGCATTGACTGGATTATCCTTAAAACTCTCCCTTTAGATGATGTTTTGGTCTACTTTAATAGTTCATTTAAAAAATATTAGCTATCCTAGCCCCTTCAAGAACCAAAAGAACTAAAACTAGTAATGCCCCCTGGCTTACTAAAGAAATCATGACTAGTAGTGACAAAAAATGGAAACTTTGGCTTAAATCTAAGAATACATCCAACCTTATTCATTATAAACAGCTCTGTAACCAGGCTAAGAAACTCATCTCTAAAGACAAACATCACTACTTCTGGAACCAGCAAATTAATAGAAAAAGTAACCCCAAAATTTTCTGTTCTTTCAACAATCCTCTTAACCCTGGCACCAAACCCTATCCATGCCCACACCACAACAAGCCTCCAGAACAAATTGTAAGTATCTTTAACTCTTATTTTATTGACACTATTGCTAATATTACCATTACTTTTTCCCTTCCTCTCCCAAACACCATCCCCACTTCTCCATCTCATACACTACCTTAGAACTTTCCCAGCATTTCATATACTACTCACCATCACTCTCCATCTACTTGCCAAACAGCATACAACTGACTACTCAGCCACATTTCAATTTCTCTCCTATCCCATCAAAAAACTTCTTCTAAAATTGAAGCCTTGCTCCAACTCTGCTGACAGTATTCCTGCCAAATTTCTTAAAATCGCTGCAGACGAAGTGGCTTATCCCATTAGCATTCTGATAAATAGATCCATCCAGGAATCTTATGTCCCTGGCCTCTGGAAAAAGCTGTAATATTACACTTCATAAAGGTAGCCCCTCAGCCGATATCTCCAACTTCCAACCTATTGCTATACTTTTCCCTATCTCTAAAATTCTAGAAAACCTTGTTCAAAACCAACTTTCAGACTACCTTCTAAAGCACAAACTTCACTCCCCTACTCAGCATGGGTTCCATCTAGAACATTAATATCCTTCTTAGCCATAGTTAACAGAGCCTCAGACTAAGGAAATATTGTATCAGCCCTTTTCTTGAACTTATCAAAAGCATTTGATACTGTCTCTCACTCCATCCTCCTCGCTCAGCTGTCCAGTGTTGGCCTATATCCCTAGTCACTTAACTGGTTCAAACGTTACTTCTCTAACAGGGAACACGCTGTTAAATGGCAGAACTCCATTTCCCCTTACATTCATAACCCTCCAGTTGTACCCCAAAGCTCAGTTTTAGGCCCTCTTCTGTTTAACATTTTTATTAATCTCCACCAAGCTGTCTAGCAGGGCTCCTTAGTCCAGTATGCAGATGACTCCTCAATAGTCTATTCTGCTCACAATTCAAACACACTAAATCACTCAAGCTGCATTTTGTAAAGTAGAAACCTGGCTTCATAAAAATCACATTTCTCTAAATCCTAAAGAAAAAAAAACTTAACTAACTTTACTCCCAAGAGAAATTCACCCATTAATAAAACTGACTTTGAAATATTCTATCTTAACTCCACCAAAATTGAGTTAACAACCCACACTGAGCTATTAGGAGTAATTTTTGATGAAAACCTCAACTTTGTCATATTCAAAACAGTATAAGCAAGACCCACAAAAACTGGGGCTACTCTATAGACATAACACATTTTTTTCCTCCCTTCTAAACAAGCATTAGCACTATCTTACCTTCTGCCTTTGCTAACTTATGGTGCTCCTTTATTAATTAATCTGCAGTCTTCCCTTAAAGTTAAATTAGAAACATGCTGTAAGAAGATTGCTAAATTTGCCACAAATAACTGTCATTCTACTCATCACTGTATTGCCCTAAAACAATTACAATGGCTTGAACTCCTCCACTATCTGCTCCTCCTCCAGCTCACAACCACTCATAAAGTGATATATAAGCCTCATGACTGTCCAGCACTCAGCTCCCTAGTCACCCTGTACAATCCAGCTCAAACTCTATGTTCAATACCTTCTCCAAATATACAAACACAAACTACCTGCAGGTCAGTTATTATACTCCCGGACAATTTCCATAATATGGAATAACTGTCCAGCATCTATCTGCTTATAACCAAGACCTTCTAACTTCAGAAGTGTACTGCACAATCACAACCACTTCTCCTTCATGTGGATATGTAACTTTTCAATTACTTCCTCAGCCATTACTTAAACTTAATCTACTAATTAAATCATGAATCTGTCCATGTCCAGCTTTTCCTCATAATTCCTTTTTAAGTTCCTAACAAACTCTTACCTAACTCTTGATATTACTTAACTCCTTGCTCCTCTCCCCAGTTCCACTTTCCTTCCACTTTCCTTCTACTTTACTAATCTTCCTTCTCTCCAATCTTTTTATTGACCTTTAACTTTTACTCTTCCCCCTCGTACCCCCACTTCTGTTTCTCCTTTACTTATTTCCTTACCCA
Source organism: Protopterus annectens (assembly GCF_019279795.1). Taxonomy (NCBI): domain Eukaryota; kingdom Metazoa; phylum Chordata; order Ceratodontiformes; family Protopteridae; genus Protopterus; species Protopterus annectens. Next base: position 1,144,321,035 of record NC_056748.1, on the reverse strand, counting down.
CATAAATTCTTACTAATATGTCATTCTCACTAATTTACATTCTTATTTTTCCATTGCTTGATCTAAATAATGCCTCAAACTATATACTTTTTTCTTCTCTATATAATTGTTTAATTCAGAAATCACAGTATTATGCTCTGTACTATTTTTAAGTTTTTATTGTACCTCTCTACTATTACTATGTATAACTTTTCTGTTTATACATTGTTTTATCCAGTCACATTCCATTCTATATAATTATTTAAACTTTCGTGTAAGGTTATGTGTTATTTTATGTACTATTTTTTGTAATTTTATGTTTTTTTGTTTTTTTTTTTTACATTGGAGCTTTTCTCCCCAGGCCTCTACTAAAATTGGGCTAGCTTGGCCCAGTTGGACTTTCCCAGTAAACAAATGTCAATAAGTAAAAAAATAAATATTGTGCGGTCTTCCCACAGATAAGATTGCCTGGGAACAGGAAGCGAAGGAAGCTCTCACTGTGTATGAAACCACTTTGGCAAGGACCGCAGAGGATGAGAGATCCCGCAGGCACCCATGCCCATGATAACAGACCAACATCTGCCTACTGCTGCTCAGTGTGTGGAAAGGACTGCCACTCCTGGATTGGATTGCAGAGCCACAGAAGACACTGCTAGAATCAGTCCATTGGAGGCACAAACCCATGATCCTTTGGGATCGAAGGATGCCTACTATTGTCAAGGCATTTATTTCTTGGTTTGTTTGACATTTAGAACCTACATCTGGATTACAGCTAAAAGATGTTACCTGCACTGGTGAGGCTATACTCTGTGATGGTTGTTGGGGAAAAACTTTTAATAAGGTTACACCAAGCAAGAATATGGAATCTACTGTTTGCAACCATCAGAAATAAGGTGAATTATGGGAAGTTCATGTCTAGGCTGCTAGATCATTTTATGTAGAAATGCAATTGTTAGAAAGATAATGGGTGATTAATTTCATGAAATCATATCTTAAAACTATAAACTTGGATATATCTTTTTTCCTGCACAAAATATTGTTTATGAACTTCAAAATCTTCCTAGAAGATTTTGTCTACTCTGTAATATTTGCACCATTCCCCAGACTAATGTTCCTTCATGGTGAGTGCACATACTGAATTTGTATTACTGTTTTGTACTGTCTGAATGTTATATCTTTGTCCTACTTGTTTTGAAACTGGAATAATTCCAGTGAATGTGAATTATAGTCCTGTGCCTACCATTTTGTTAAATATGATTTTTGTATATTACGTTTGAGCTTTTTTACTGCAGGTCATGGCTAACAAGGGTTTGACCGTTTTAGCCCAGACCATGGTTAACACGGGTTTGACCCTTTTAGCACAGATCATGGCTAAGAAGGGTTTGACCCTTTTAGCACAGGTCATGGCTAACAGGGGTCCAAGGATTTTGTCCTCCTACCCAGTTAATTGAAAAAAAAAGACCCATGAAATTGTCTGACAGGAACTGTAAAGTAGGAAATGTAAGCATTATTAATATTTGAAACAAGCTATATGGTCTGAATTGAGGTTTGAGATATACTTGCTGCTTCATTGCAGTTATTTATGGATTCAGTATTTAAGTGTTTGAAAGCGAGAAAAAAAAAACAGTAACAATTCAACACAGTAGCGGAGAGGGAGTGAGTTAGACTAGGGTTTAAGGATACATAACCATAATATCAAACACATTGCCATCATCTCTCTGATTCATACCAGCAAGGTACTGTAGCAAAGGCAAATTTAGCAAGAATAAAAGAGGATATGGATTAAAAGATGTGTAATTTAAGTAAGGACTAAGGAATCGGTAGGAAAGATAGAATGCTAAGACAAAACAAGGTCATAAAAACATGAGAGACTTGGCAACCTTTCGTTGAAGGATCAGTATGTGAGAGCATTAATAGTGGATGAGATTATAGAACTGAAAGAATTCTGTTGAGTTTTTGAAAGGTTCATGGCAAACATCAGTAGAGGAAAGGTGGAACCTTTAGCTAGTCATAAGAAATAATGCTGAGAGACTTATAAGGTGTCATGCATGGTGGAGTGGTGATTAGAAAAAGCTCATTATGGATAACTAGAGAAGAGAGGGTGTGGTGTGAGCTGTCTGTTTCCTGTAAATGAGATTGACAAGGTGAAGATGCTCAGAGGAGGTAACATGGCCAAGATGGCAAGCATGTAGCAGCATACGATTTTTGCTCTGCTTCTTTTAAACAAACTTGACAGGGTTTAAATATCAGCCTCATCAAATAATACTTTAAAAAGGTGAAATATAGTAAAGAAAATCATTTGGGACTGTTTGGTGAAAAAATAAAAAATATTTTCCTGTCAAAAACTCAGTTAATAAGAACTACAGGAAAATGAGTCACTCTAAAACAGCATCTCAAGAATCATCTGTGAAGAGGTAACTGCAGTTTATTCTTAATAACATTTAGAACTTGCCACTGAAATTGGATTAAATCTGATTCCAAAGTAGATGTGATTAAAGAAGACTGTAAAAATCATATTGAACTAATTAGTGAAGTTGTGAAATGGCAAAAACTTCAAATTTCTGCTATGGAAGATTCAATTAATGACACTGATGGCAGACTGCCAGAAGGAGGAAACAAGAACTATGCAATGGTAGAAGAATGTAAGCTGCTCGTACTACAGGACAATAGTTATATCCAAAAGAATAAATTTATTGAAAATCACAAAACGGCCATAAAAACAGTACCAGTTAAGCGCTTTCGGCTGTACCCCAGCCTTCCTCAGAACAACTGTTGTGTTGTACAAAAGGTATATATACACACCCAGCTACTCACAATTAAACAATTGAATAATTAATCAAATAAAAGCCCGCCAAAACTGATTTTAAAATAATTTAAGAGAACAATCTACTTTGCACTAAACAATGATCCTATAGTGTATATAAACTATACATTTAAATAATATAAACTTAAATAATATAAACTGTACATATATAAATACATCTTGAAAAGATGAAGAATATTGTTAAGATAGTGTAACATTATATAAAAATAGTGTAACATTATTAAAATTCAGCAGACCGTTTCACATAGCTCATGTCCTTAAAATATACACAGTATATCTATACTGATATTCATTCTAATGCTAGGAAGGGTTTTATGCTAATGAAATCATTGAGACCAGGTGGTCTCGTGGAATCTGTAATGATTTGCCATTTGCTTTCACATAATGACAGTTTCATTTTCCAGTCCCCTCCAAACGGTGTGCAATCTATCTGTTCAATAATGGAAAATAGGAAGCCGTGGTCAACTCCTTTATCTAGAATGTGCCTGTATATCTATATATATACAGATAAGTAAGACCATAACACTTGGGGACATCTGTCACACAACTATTAGATGTGGAAGAGGAAACTGTAAAACTAAACAGATTGTATATTTGGCTACCTGTACAAAATGTAACGCACATTATATAGGAAAAACTGAGAGGCAATTTAACAGGCGAATCTATGAACATGTATATAGAATAGGGAAGCAGGATACAAAAAACGCACTATACAGGCACATTCTAGATAAAGGAGTTGACCACGGCTTCCTATTTTCCATTATTGAACAGATAGATTGCACACCGTTTGGAGGGGACTGGAAAATGAAACTGTCATTATGTGAAAGCAAATGGCAAATCATTACAGATTCCACGAGACCACCTGGTCTCAATGATTTCATTAGCATAAAACCCTTCCTAGCATTAGAATGAATATCAGTATAGATATACTGTGTATATTTTAAGGACATGAGCTATGTGAAACGGTCTGCTGAATTTTAATAATGTTACACTATTTTTATATAATGTTACACTATCTTAACAATATTCTTCATCTTTTCAAGATGTATTTATATATGTACAGTTTATATTATTTAAGTTTATATTATTTAAATGTATAGTTTATATACACTATAGGATCATTGTTTAGTGCAAAGTAGATTGTTCTCTTAAATTATTTTAAAATCAGTTTTGGCGGGCTTTTATTTGATTAATTATTCAATTGTTTAATTGTGAGTAGCTGGGTGTGTATATATACCTTTTGTACAACACAACAGTTGTTCTGAGGAAGGCTGGGGTACAGCCGAAAGCGCTTAACTGGTACTGTTTTTATGGCCGTTTTGTGATTTTCAATAAATTTATTCTTTTGGATATAACTATTGTCCTGTAGTACGAGCAGCTTACATTCTTCTACCATTGCATAGTTCTTGTGTCGTTTGCCTACAATTCAGTGGTGAGAAGGAGGAAACAACACTGAATTTATTCTTAAACAAAATAAATTCTTGGAGAAAATGGATGATTTAGAGAATAGGGAGAAAAGAAACAACATTCCGATTTATGGTGTTCCGGAGAAGCAAGAAGGGAACAACATGGTGAACTTTTTAACATCTTGGATTCCAAAAATATTAAATATTTCTGAAGCCCTGTCATTTAGCACAGAAAGAGCACACAGATCTTTACCTATAATAGCCTCAAGTAAGAAACCTTCCAATTCAAGATCTGTAATATATTTATCTCCAGCCTTAATTTTAAAAACAGCTTGGTCTGCGTCACCCATAAAGATAGGAGATTCTGTCATCAGATTTGGCAATGACTATTCTTCCTTGGTAGTATCAAAAAGAAAAGCTTGTATCCCTCTTTTAAAGAGCTTAAAAATCTGGAATAAAAACACGCCTGATATACCCTGCAAAGTTAAGGATATTTCTACCAGATGAGGAAAAAACTTTTGAATACTTGGAAGATGCAGTTTCTTTTCTTCAGATGAATAATCTGCTTGACAGTACAGAAGAAATGGACCAGAGTTCTTCATTAAAAATGCAAGCTACAAGAAATGATTGGACAGTAAAATAAAAAAGTAAAACGCTTAGAGACAATTGAAAGTTGTATTTGTTATGTTTACTTTGATCAATTAAATATAACTATGAATTTACCCTAGAACAGACACCCATCATAAGGTAAAACCTTTCATTTTATTTGAATCTCATTTTTTAAAAATAGGTAATAGTTACGCTCAGTTGTAATGTTCCTAATTTTCCATGGGGGTAAATATTTAATAAAATAGACTAATATTAGGATTAACATATAATTTGAATTTAATTATTTTAGTAATGCAATTTATTTTGCTATAAAAATAGTTATATATCATAATGACAATGCATTTTAAGTTAATCTTATTTTGAATGATTTCCTTTAAATGAGGTATGTGTGTTGAAATGTGTGGATATGAGTGGTTGTGAATGCATTTTTAATTGATATGTATAGGTTAATATTTGGAGGTGGGTTTGTTCTAATAGAGGGGGGGTTTGCTTTTGTTTTGTAAGTACTGGTATAATTTTATAGTGTTATTGGGATGTTAAACAAAAATTAACATAGACTAAATGCAGTATAGTCTGAAAGGAAATAGTCCTAGTGTAACACGGCTTTGCTCAAATATGCTGACATATATAAAGGAAATGAACAGCAGTGAACAGCTACAGGTGGCTAGGTCAGTTGTTATGCCAGTATTTTATTTAAAATTGCTGTAAATTTACTTTAAACATGTTTTTGATTGGTTTTGGTGTCATGCTTATGTATTCCACTGGTTTATGCAATATCACTGTTTCTTGAGTGTTTTAGAAGTCATTTGGTCTAATCTGTTTAGAAAAATGTTCTCTTTTTTCCATTTGTGGCTCACCTAATGAGATTGTGAGCCTTTTACAACTGAAGAAAATAAATAGTTCCCACTCAAATTAGTGCTGTGCTATAAAGAATTTTTCTCCAGTGTCATGAGTTAGTTATGATTACCACTGCAGTCCATTTTTTTAAAGACTGCTCGAGAATAGGAAGTGCTTCATGACCTTTAACCTTCTCAGAAACAGGAAGTAATCAAATAGAATGTTTAAATGAGCAGTAGAAGAACTTATGAATGTTTTGAATTTATACTTTCATCTTACTGGTATGACTGTTTAAAAGTATACTAGTTACCTTAATTTACATTCTGTTAATCTCATTAATGAAAACTGCTTGCAATTCTCACCTGTACCATTTCAGAGCATTTGAATGAGAATCAGGCAATTTATGGTAATGCTCAGTTATTAGAAGAGGCAGATGTTGACAGTACTGCTGTACCGAAGATGTTTAGTAGAAACTGTTATAGGTGCAATGTATAATATAATATAGATAATAATATAGATGTATAAATTAAAAAAAAAAACAGATGCACTATGATGTTCAAACAAATCATAGTCTTTTATGAAAGAGTGGAAAAGAGAAAGAAAAGAAATAAAAAAAGAAAACAGCACTACAGACATGCAAAAAAGATGTTTAGCCAGAACATTTATCATCTCTTTTAAGATTAGTAGTTATTGAAATACTAACCTTGCATTAGTTTAAGTTTATAGAAACTTTAGTTTTTTTTTATATGCTCTAAAAGATTTAACAAAAGTGTTATAAAATGTTATGAGACTTTGTAATTTCAGGAAATTTGCTACATACTGCTTTGAATCAGGAGGGATATATTATATTACACATACTGTTGGACCATTCCCTAAATGTTAAATTAGGAGCTACCATTGAGGAAGTTGGTCATGTATTCATTATTTTATGACACATTTATTCCAAGTTACAGAACATCTATCTCTGTAGTAGAAGTGGGTTCAGGGACGGTCATTGCAGTTCCATAAATGGTTTTCATAGAGTTGTGATCTGAGGAGTTTTTTGAATGTGGTAGAGTGGTTTTGATTTCTGAGGTGTGGGGGTAGTGTGTTCCATATATTTGCAACTTCATAAGGGAATAGAGATTTCCCTGAGCTATTTTTACATGGAATGACTTCTACTAGGGCTTTGTTACTAGATCGAAGTTCCCTTTTATTACTATGGAAGTTTAGTAGGCCTGTTAGGGCAAGGGTTTTGTCAGGATAGTACAGTATTTGATTGCCTAAAATGAGTTGGTGGTAGTGAAGTAGGTAAGGGGATTCTAATCAGTGTAGTTTATGTAGGGATTGGCATTTTTGAGAGTGTGATTTAGCACTAGTTGCAAACCTAGCTATTTTGTTGTAACATGTAGAGAGTTTGTTAATGTCAGTTTTATTTAGATTTATTAATACTGGGGATGCATAGAGTAGGGTTGATAGGAGATGAGTTCTGGCTACAGCAGTTCTGGAATCAGGGGTTAGGAATTTTTTGCTATGATAAAGGCAGCCTAGTTTTTTGTGGACTTTGGAGATGATTAGGGATATGTGTTTATTAAATTTAAGTTGGTGGTCAATTGCAAGTCCTAGTAGGTTGGCCTCAGAGACAGGAGTTATGAGGATCTTATTGGCCAAAAAATGCAGAAGGTGTGATCAAAGGTTTTTGTTGGGTTGAATAGCATTAGTTGTGTTTTTTTAGGGTTTAATATTAGTTGTGAATTTTTTAGCCAGATTTCTATTTCTGAGAATGATTCCTGAGCTCGGATTTGTAGCAGCTGGAAATCAGATGCAGGGCAGATCAGGGTAGTGTCATCTGTGTATTGGATAATGTTGGCCTTTGTGATTGCTTAGTGGTGTGTGTTTGTAAAGACATTGAATAGAAGGGGACCAAGTACTGAACCTTGCGGTACACGACATTTGACTGGGAGAGGGGAGGAAAGAGAGTTGTGCCATTTAACAGATTGAGAGCGGTAGGTTAGGTAGCTATGGAACCACTGAAGTGTAGCATTATCAAGGTTCAGTCTGGAAAGGGAGGATTGTAGTTTATTGTGTGAAACTGTATCAAATGCCTTTGATAGATCTAGGAAGGTTGCAGAAACAAGTTTCCCTTGGTTTCTGTATGTGTTATAGTATTGGTGAAGTTAATGAGGGTAGTGGTGGTGCTAAGGCCAGGTCGAAATCCATGTTGAGTTGTGAAAGTCAGTTGTTGGAGAGTAGATGGGACAGGAGTTGGTGATGGATCCATCTTTCTAGGACTTTTTCAAAGGAGTGAAAGAATTGCAATGGGGCGGTAGTTGGATAAGTCAGTGGAGGTGCTGCCCTTATGTAGAGGGATGATGTATAAGGTTTTCCATAATGATGGAACATAGTGCTTTTTGATGGATCTATTTATTAGAATTGAGATTGGATAGGATATGGCCCTAGATACAAACTGGAGGAATTTGGCTGGGAAGTTGTCGACAGCAGGTTGGTTTGAGTTTGGCAAGGAGTTTTTGGATTGTTGCTGTAGATACTGGTTTGAATGAGAAGGGGATGGAATTTAGTTTGGTTCTGATGGATGGAAGGGGGATAGTGGGGTTAGTATCCTTTATTAGTTTAAGTATTGTGGAAGTAAAATACTCGTTAAAGCTGGATGCTATGTCAAGGTTGATACCTTCTATGTTTGGTGGTGTGGTGTTTTTTCCAGGTTGGAGGATGCCATTCACTGCAGCCCAGAATTTCTGTGGGTTACTATATTTATTTTGTAGGGTTAAGTAGTAATTTTGCTTGTCTAGCCTAACCTGCTTTTTTGCCTTATTTCTAAGTTCTAGGTAATTTTGTCTAGTTGTGGCTGTTTTAAGTCTTTTCTAGGATTTCCATGCTTTGTTCCTTTGTTTTAATAAGGCTTTAGTGGTTTTAAGTAACCAGGGGACAGGATTACTACGTACTCTAATTATTTTTATTTATTTATATAACATTTATATTACATTTATGTAATGTAGTTTTGAGTGCGGCGTTAAGCTAAGTTTAACATGTAAATTAGTCATAAAATTAAGGTATATAAACTGTAATTAAATGTTATACCAAGTTAAGAATAAGTAATATTTACTGTCAATAAATCTAATCTATTTTATATGAGTAAATGTATAGTGACAGTTTCATATATGGGGTACAGTGACTAACTTCTCTGTTACCAACTGCATATATACTTTAAAACATTATTGGCAGGAAACAATACTAGCTATCTTTGTAATGTATTAATTGTGTAAAATTAATTCAAAGTGTATTTAAAATCATATTCTTAATGAATATAGTAGGGAGTTTAGTGTATAAAGTTAACTGTAGTAATAGTATAACTTTTGAGTGCTGACTGTAGGGTGTATGTGTTTTTATGTTACTTAAGATTTTCCGTTTCCATTGAATATAGTTGAGTAATGGAAAATTATCAAATTCTTCCTCTATAGTTTTTTTTTAAATATTAGTCTTTGCATTTGAATTTAGATAAACATTGAATTATAACAGCTTTAGTATTTTCTAAAGGAAGTATATCTTTTTATGTGAGGGTGCAAGGCAGGGGGTGGTTACAACATTTTAGACTGTATATATGATCTGACTATATCATAATTTACCTTTTGTTTCTTTGTATATCTTAAATTCTTATAGTTTTGAACCACTAGAATGTTTTAGTCATATTTAATGGAAAAGTATAGTATCTTACTGTCTTTTATAATAAGAAAATGTTTCCCAAGAAGGGAATGAGTTTGTGGTGTTCATAAATGTCTGATGCAGGTAAATTAAAGGCAAAAAAAACAAAAAAAAAACCAAACAAATGAGAAGCAGGGAGGCTGGTGGGCTTGGGATTTTATTGATGGGGCTCAGTCACAGTGATTTCCAGGGATCATGCAGTCTCGGTGGTGTTCTGGGGTGATGGGCCTTTGTTCATCATGGGCGGGCAATCCTCACTAATAAAGCATCAGAATTTTGGGGGGGATCGCTTGTCTATGGTGGGTGGGGGCATTGGAGTGCTGCCTGGGTTTTGTGGGGTTGTTGTGGCTGGGCTTGTCAACAGGGTTTTGAGACCACTAGTTTCTCTGTTTTTTATTTTTTTCTCAACACTCATGGTGGTGAGGTTGGAACTAGACATATTCCTGTGATTGTTCATTTTTTTTTTAATATTAAGGACAAAGAGACAATAGAGGTTATAACATTCTTGTGTAGAAGTAAACAAAGTTGTTAAATTTTATGTGTGGCTACATATAAGTTTTAGTACATAATTTATTAATAAGTATTTTACTGATATGAGTTTTATAACAAGATTGTATTTTATGCATCTTAGGATGTTAATTATTCATTAAAAGCAGTAGTAGCAATAGTATAAATATAGGTAGTGAAATGAGGTTGTTAGTAACTGGTTTGTATAAATATATCATCAAAGCAGGAATTTTTTATTAAATATTAGGGGATATAAATGTTTCCATATAATGTATTTAGAATTAATGGTAGTGTTTTTGTTCATAGCAAAAGGTTTTAATATTGGATGTGTTTTTGTTCTACTAATTCATTGCATATTGCTTCTTATATTATGCATTTAAAAACAAAAAAATGCCAGATTACAAATGTATTTTATTGAATATTAAAGGACTAGACAGTCCATTAAAATGAGTAGCTTAAATAGATACTTAAAATTACACAAAGCAGATATAGTTTTTTTATGCAGGAAACTCGTTTATTGACTGATGACCTAGACAGATTGTTATTAAAAGAGTATAGAATTGTAGTGGGATCTCATTTTAAATCAAAAAGAAGAGGTATTCTTATTCTTTGGAAGAAATCTTTAGTTATACCTACATTAGTTGATTAAATAAAAATGGTATGTTGGGATTTGTGGTAATAGATGTAAAAAACTTTATACTTTTGTAAACGCATATTGGATTCCTGGAATAGGAGTTAAAACTGTAAAGAAATATTTTGATATTTAGATATTGTAACACTGTACAGAAAAGGAGAAATGTTGATAGGAGACTTTAATAGTATTTTATCAAATAACAATACTATTAAAGATAAAATACTACAGACTATCTTCAGTAGTTAAATATTTAAACCATTTTATAAATTCAATGAATATAAGATTATCTAGCTCCCTTAACTATACTCATTATTCCTTTAGATTTGGGACCCAAATATAAATAGTTTTTTTACACTGAATACACTATAAAATAGAAGTATTGATATTATTGTGTCCTATGACTGACCATAATGCTATCACTCTTGCTATAACATTAAACTCTAATTATTTAATTCATTAGCAAAGACTTCTAGCATGTATAAATAAAATAAAGGTTCTAATGAATGATTCATAAATGAATTAAACCAATTGATGGATTTTAATAATAATGGTGAGGTTACTGAAGCTATTTTATTTGACACACAAAGTTTATTTATATGGTGGAATTAAGAATTGGTATATATGTAAAAGTGCAAAATGTTCTACAATCCAACATAGACAAAATTAAATTTAAAATCTAATGATAAATCTGTTAATCTTGAGCTGAAAAATCTGAATCAGAAATATCTAGAAATACTTCCGCATACAATTTCAATTAATTTGGAGATTCTAAAATTAGAATAGTACTCAGTAAACCCTAAGAGCTTGCACAGATTGGCAATTAAGTCAAAACAGATAAATAAAATGAATCGTATTAAAGAGATAGCTAATAAAAATGGGAGGGGTAAAATATAAAAGTAAATGATTTAAAAGATATTTTAGAATATTTCAAAAATTATTATGAGATTAATAAAAGCAAATCAATGCTAGATAATAGTAGTTTAGTAGATAGTCATTTTGAAGGAAACTATTCAATATAAGCTAACCAAAGAACAGACAAGTAAAACTGATAAGTCATTTTCTTTCAAGGGATTAAAAGATCAAATTAAGAGTTTTAAAATAAACAAGGCTGTAGGACTAGATGGTATAATAACGGAGTTATATAAATTAATGCCTGACAATATATTAAAAATGTTATTAAAAACTTTTGAAGAAATTAAAACTACGTCAAATATCCCCCTTCCTGGACATACTCTCTTGTTACACTTATCTTAAAACCAGATAAGCATCCTGCATTATTCTCTTCAGATTTGCCCCCATTTTACTTTTAAATATAGATTACAAGATATTTATGTCTATTTTAACAAAAAGGTTGAATCTTATGTTACCAGGATCAATAAATGATGATCAGACAGGTGTTATATTAAATAGAAGAGGTCAAGATAATATTGTAAGACGTCTTTTCTTAATAGATATGGCTAATAAAATAAAAAATGAACTTTCTATGATAAGTATGAATCTGGATAAAGCTTTTGATTCAGTAAACTGGCCTTATTTAGTCAGAGTACTCAATGTGATTTTTCTCCAGAGTTTATAAATTCAATCAAAACACTTTATGATAATTCAGTATCTTATGTTAAAATAGGCTATTTTCTATCCAGTTCATTTGAAATATTAAAAGGAATAAAACAAAGTTGCTCTTTATCTCCTTTCTTATTTGCACCAATTATAGAGCCGTTTGCTTAAAACATTAGGTCTAATAAAAAAAAATATCAAGGGATTTATGGAAGATGGAAATTATACCAAAATTCAGCTATCTGCATATGATATTTTATAACAAGTGGAGCCACTGAAATTTCACTGGAATGTATAATTCTATGAATTATTTTGAAAATCATGTTTATGGTTCAATCATAATAAAACAAAAACTTATTAAAAACATTTTTTAAAAAGTTATAAGAATTTTAATTGGAGCAATTCTCAAATTAAATATCTGGGAATCACTACTTAGTCCAATTCTGCTCTTCTCATGTTTTTATGGTATCCTAATAAGACAAGGATAGCCTTTGACTGACATTTCAAAAGCTGGGAAGACAATGGTATTGTGTTTTCCAGTATTGAGATATATGCTAAATCTGTCATTATCAAGACAATAGCTTTATGGTTAGACCCTTCATATGTGTCATGCTGGAAATCAATTCATGAGAGAATCTTAATACCTAATAATAAATCTGTTGTAGAATATCACACAAAGTTTGGAATTAATAAATTCTATTAGACTGTAAAAGATTTCTGTTTGAATGATAGAAATAAGTTTACTTCCACCCCTTTTATTAATCATGTTGTTGTTGTCTTTCGGCTTTTCCCGGTTAGGGGTCACCACAGCGGAACTCCGGTCCGCTAATGATTGGCAGTAGATTTTCATGGTGTCAAGTTGCCAGCTCGACGCCCAACCTTCAACGAAGGCACGCCCATTTACGCATGTCTTTCGGAATGCTACTCGACCCACGGGGAGGACATGCAGACTCCACACAGGAGGCACTCCCCACACACTAGCTGCGAATTGAACGTGAGAACCTCTTGCTGTGAGGCAACAACGCTACTGCTGCACCATCATATTCTATTAAAGTTTAAGAGATCTAGGAACTCTAATTATTTGGTTAAAGAGGTATTGTTGTTAGTATTTCCTATAGCGTATACAAATGGATGTTTAGAATTTTTCCGTTGAAGTAAATCTTAGATATTGTGAATAGTAACTTTTTGGCATCAATTTATTTTTGGTAATAAAGTTTATTCAGCTGATTATCTTTTAGTGGGACATGGTATGGAGGGATACTTGGTTAAGCATACAAATTTGTAAGGAATATATGTGATAAACTAAAAGTATATTCAGATCAGATCAATCTAAATCTATTTAAAAATTGAGAATTGTTCAATGTTAACAATAACTTAGTTAAAAATAAGTCATTTATCAAAAATATATAAAATTATAAGAACTGACTTTGCCATTCCAGATTTGACTACTTGGAATTACTGTACTAAATATTTTAAGATCTGCAGGAAAATCAACATCTTTGCTTTATTGGAGAATTTATACATGGAAGTTTTTACACAGACATTTTTAACTCCTCATACAGTTGAATTATACATTAGAAAAAATAAAATGCTGAAGATGTAGTGAAGTCTTTGATGCTGACTGGATTCATATGATGATTGAATGTAAAATGGTGTCTTTTTGTTTAATGGAGTTTAGAAATTTTAATAAGCATTGTGGACAGGCAATTGTATCAGATTCTTTAATACTATTTACTGCCCAAATTCCAGATTCTATACCAGTTTCACAAATACCTCTTCTTTGGGCTAGCCTAGCTATAGCTAGAAAAGTTTTAACAATAAACTTGAAATGTAAATATACCCTCTCTTTTAATGAAGTTATGTGTCTGACTAAATCTGTATGTAAAAAGAGAAGTGTCAACTACAAAAATGAGAACTTTTAATGTTACGCATCATTATATTTGCTGGCAAAAACTAAGTGATTTACTAGAAAATGCTAATGATTTGGTATATATTTGAATTTCTTGTTATGGACATTGTAAACAGTTATTTGGTTGTTTTGGAGTGTTTGAATCTTTGATTGATATTCTAAACTCAAAAATAAAAAAATGTATTCAGAGGAAGTCCTGTAATAATGTCAGTAGGAGATGATTTAATTTTGTCTATATAAACACAGTCACAAGCACAGAGGAGGGGGAGGGGCAATGCACTTTACCAAGGAAAAGGAAGTGTTAGATGGAGACAGGAAAAGATGTTATGATGTAAATTAATATAATGCGTGGTAGAGTTCAGGTTGGATAGGTAGGAATTCGCATCCAACATGCAGTTCTGCTGGAAATAAGTGGAATGAAAGGAATGAAGACTTTTCTGCACAAATTACTGTTAACACAATCTTAAATACAGAGCTAATTTGACAATCAAATATCACATTTGGCATGATATCTGGAAATGTTTCCACCTCTACACATGGCATGTAGCAATAATAAATGAGGGCTGACATCTACAACAAGCAATGCTGTATCCTAGACTAATGTTTATTTGAACAAAATGTGTTTTTTCTACCATAAGGAATCATTATAAAATATTTTAAGTTATGACTGACAGTTGTTACAGTTGCTATACACTTTGGAACAAAATGACAGGTAAATGCATTTTTTTTCATTCTGGAATGAATGTGTTAAAAGTATAAACCATTGAATAGGTATGTGATAGTCAAATGTTTCATCAAAAAGGCATTGACCACAATAATTTATTGAATGGCATTTTATGAAACTGAATACAAGTAGAAAACATTACATTTACAATGAACAGAGAACTTAGAGTTCATGCTATATTTTTTATTTGAGTGTTATAGAAAATGAAACATCGTATAGTGTATTAAATAAATTGATGAAATAGTGATATAGAGCACAGATAAAAGTGGTACAGTTCTGGTAATGCATTCTGTAAGTACATTAAGTGACAAGATTCCTTATAAGTTAATTGCAAGGAGAAATGTTATTTTTTTATTAATTTTATTGTATGGTTTGTTGACTGGGCTTTTCACACTATAACAAATTAAAATGCAATTAATGGGATGAGATTTCAACAAAGAACTCATGATGAGATTATTATGTATTTCTATGTATCTCACATTACAATATCAAACTATTACAGTTTCATAAATCTGCTACAAACCCTCCAACAGACCTGTTGTTTTGACAAAAGATTGAGGTAAAAAGCCAATCTCTAATTATCTTGAACATTATCTTAAAATGCTATTAATAAGTCTAACCATCTATATTAAGGACAGTGATGATTTTCTGTTAGGTGAAGACAAAATTGGTTCTTATAACTTCTACCTTGATACTTTGAAAAAAAATAAAGATTATATATTTAATGTTTAATGACTAGGTAACAGAAGCTTTAAGACAAAACCTTGTGCATAGACTTGCTGGATAAGGACATAAATGATTTGTGAGCCCTTACATCACTCATATGTCAGAATAATATATTGCTTTGTCAAAACTGCTATTGTAAACAAGTACCACATTCTGCAATGGGTACATCAGTCACAAACACTTATGCAACTCTTGTTTCTTGATCTGGAAATATAACACTTATTATTTCCTCACATTTTCCTGAGAGTTATATTATGTAAGCACTTTGTGGATGATATTTTTATTATATGGGGAAACTGCAGAAGATTTTTTCATATGATTTTTTTCTTTTGAGAATTTTTATAGGGACTGCTACAGTTCTGAGGTTTAAGCCAGAATTTTATGGATAATCCATTTTTATATGACTGTTTATATTAATAAAATAGGAAAGATATCAATCACTTTATATAAAACTCAGTAAATAAATGCCTACAACATACCAGCATGCTTACATGCAATATCTTTAAAATATATCTTATGGACAAATACTTAGGACATCAAGGAGTACATCAGGTAATATTATATGGGATGGACAGTTAAATAATTTGCATATAGAACTTAATAACAGAAAGTATAATTCAGTTATGTCAACAATTGTAAATGAAGAGAGAAGCATTACACCACAGTCTGTTCTGAGGTCTAACATTGATGTAAGTGTAACAATAATTAGTAAACATGGGAATGTTTTTACATACCCATTTATTTATAACAGAAGTAAGCATGTCATAGAGGAATTTATAACTAAACACTGAGGTATACTAAGATCTTGTGAAGATTCACATACTGTAATAGGAGATAGGCCTAATTCTGTGTATAAAAGAAAAGGGAAACATAAATAATTATTTTATAAAGATGTTAACATTAAGACAGGCATAAATTTAGCATAAATGGAACATTTCTTTCAGGAATTTTGCTCACTGTAGACATATTTCAAACAAAAAATGCTGCATACATCCATTAAGTAAGAAAGTACATACATTTAATACATATATGATTTGTGACACCTAAAATGTCATTTGTTTAGACAAATATAAGAAATGTATAATATTTCATGTGTTTAAATACAACAGACATATTAAGAAATATGTTTTCATAGAATTATTATGAAGTTAAAAGGAACATTCAAAAAATGCTCAGTCCATGCATGTGTTGGAGAATAGCCCTTACTGTGAATTTATGTTTGGTATTTTACAAATTTTGCATTTTTATAACAAAAAGTCTGATTTAGTAGGTAAAGCAGGAATGTTTGAATATAGATGGATTATAAGCCTTTGAGATTAGCAGACAGATCTGAATGGATGTGTCAGCCTTATACTGGTTTTAAGGAATCATGGCTTTTAGAATCAATTGTAAATGTGTCACATGATGACGTAACTATTTATATATACCTTTGTATTTAAATTGCTTTAAGCATTTCCAAAAAATTGTGCAAAACCTTGTGGTTTTTCTTTATTTATGCATTTATTTGGGGACCAACGTAGATAGTAATCTCTCCTTTGATAATCACGTTGCCAAAGTGGTTAGAAAGACCTTCTATATAGCCCACCTTATCACGAAAGGGTTTGCATCTAGATCAAGAGAGATCATTGTGCCCCTCTACTCGTCACTCATCAGGCCCATAATTGAATACAATGCCCCATTTGGGATGTACCTTACCCGACACCTGCAGCAACTGGAGAGACCCCAAAAGTACCTCACCAAGAGGATCATGGGCTACAAACAGATGTCCTATGCAGCTCGACTAAAGCTCTACTCAGTTGCTTACCGCCTATTCAGAGCCGATCTATGCCTGATGTACAAAGCCATGTCAAACCCAGAATTAATGGACATGTTCCACCTCAAAAAATCCAAGTCCCTTAGAGCTACACGCTCCAGGGACCTAAACCTCAGCACAAAAATAAATAGGACATGCTGGAGGGACAGATTAATTTCCCAAAGGCTCCCCTCACTCTGGAATAGAATCCCAATTCATGTTAGACATAGCCCCTCGCTGACCCTCTTCAAGCGAAATTTGGACGCGTGGATGGGAAATCGCAAATTCACCCCTGGGATCTCTCCTGTGTCCCTGCTAGACAGAGGCACAGTAAACTAATCTTAAAAGGGTACCTTCTGTGACCTACTTTACAGAGGCACAGTAGGCTAATCTAATAGGGAGGCGGAAGCCAAATACACTCTGGCTAGGCTTATAAATGCCCTAGGGCAGATAGCCTAGTATGAACCTATAAAATGTCTTGATTTCTTTGTGCCAAACTCCTTATTTATTTTTTTTAATGTACCAATCCAGTAAACTTCTCTTTGGTGATTTTTTTCAGCCATGTCATGTTGATGAAATTACATTTTGCTAGTGCTTATGTAATCCCTAACCATTAGTTGGTGTGAATCAGAAATTCAAACCAGGAGGCACACATAAAATGTTGTCATCATTTAGGAACTGTATCCTTTCATAATAGGAAATGCAAATTCTTAATAGTATCTATTGTCTAGATTAATGAATGCTTGAATTTGTTGATGCAGATTCTGAGACCTTAACTTCAGAATGGTATCTGAAGAGAACATAAGCTATTTGTGTAGATATCAGGAATACTGTGGGGAGATGCACTAAATGCTATTGTAAGGACTTTATTGATTCTGAAAATTAAAAAACACAAAGGAAAGCACCCAAGCGGAGGAAATATTAATGTGATAGCAAAGGGGTTATTTACGTGACAAAATGCCAACAATGTAAAGGACTTTACATTGATAAAACTCTTAGGCAACTTAGGAACAAAATTTAGCAACATGTTATGTGATATCGGCAAAAAAAATGAACACAATGCCTTATATAAGCACATAAAAAGTTTTCCATAACATTCTTTTAAATTTGTTGTCATTGATAGTGTTAATACACCAACCAAGGGGCAGACCATTTGACTTGTACCTTGAGTACAAAGAACTAAAATGGCAGTTAAGATGCAATGCAGGGAACACTCCTGGTCTAAATTAATCTATTTCTATAGCGAGTTCTTTGAAACTGAAATCAATGTTTGCTATTTAAACTTTTTTAAAGAATATTTTTTTTTGATGAATGTATTTATTGTTTTTCATTTTTTAAGGGGTTAAAAGTGTTTATTTTAAATGAAAGAGAGGCTGTCTGTGAATATTAGTTATTTAAGGAAGGGAGACTTTAAAAGTTAATTGGTCTTAATTAAAGTACCAATCAGATTGGTTTTACATTGTTATAAAAGCTGGCATTTTTTTCTTTTTGTTATTCTAAAGAAGTCTTATCATTTGACAGACGAAAGTGCTAAATGTTTGAATAAATGCATGTTAAAGTCCACTTGGGTGCTTTCCTTTGTACTTTCTTAGTAGGTTTTGTGACCTTTTTTAGGGAATATTGAAAATTAGGGGACAGAAAGAGTCAGTGATTAAAATATCATATATACAACATTTTATGTAGATGTTGGTGAAATGCAAGTAAATAACCTTATGTAAGTTAACAAAATATTTTCCTCTTATACTGGATATACTATGGATTTACTGCTATTTTGCCATGGAATAAAGTGCTTTTTGAAAAAAAAAAACTTATTTGTTGAAGATATTTTGATGGTCATTCTACCTCATCATGTGTAAATTTCTGTTACACCTCATTTTTCTTGTAGGTAAACTAGATGGAATAATTCGCACATTTGATCTCTTCACATCTTATAGTCCGGGTTATTTTGTAGTGGATGTTTTGGCAACTGACCTAGCTGGCCATAATGACACTGCAATCATTGGCATTTATATTCTGAGAGACGATCAACGTGTAAAAATTGTTATTAATGAAATCCCAGACAAAGTGCGAGGCTTTGAGGAAGAGTTTATCAGGTTGCTTTCCAATATAACAGGAGCCATTGTCAACACAGATGATGCACAGGTAAGAGCAAATGGATTCTGAGCAAAATATTGTGAAAGCTCTTTAGTGATTTTCTGCTAAACTATGTCACAGAAATCAAACAGACTTCATGCTTACCTATGCTAAATATAAGGCAAATTGATACTGGTTAACAGACAATCTCTTAACATTGATCTTAGGGAAAAACTGTAAGAGGACAGAAAATGAAAAAAAAATGACATATATAGAATACTAGTAGATGTAATAAGAAACAATTGCAAAAATGTGGCTATCCTTGACAATGTTTTTGTTTAATCATTTCAAAGCTTACAATACCCACATATAAGAAATTAGTATCAAATGGAAGCATTTTATGTAGTAATTGGCTTGAATCCCTTTTTCTGTCATGTCATACTATTGTCTTCAGTGTATATGAACAGGTAATCTTTATCTGTGTTTATTTTTCCCCACTTACAATGCCATTGGACCTCTTATTGCATGTGGTTCACAAATTACTTCATAATTTACATGACCATCATAAATTATTTGCATATATCTAGTTAGAAAAATAATTCTGTCAAAATTGCTTGTCTTTTTGGGTAATATGGAGAAGAGCATTTTTATCATTGTTTCTTTGGAGAGAAGACCTTTTTGTTCTTTAATGTAGCTTACATGTGAACAAGCAAGCTACCATGATCTAAGCTAATTTATAATGGACTCTATGATCAGCTAAAATGTTTTATGGCTACTCAACATTCCAATAAAGTCCAGTATTGAGGGTTAAAATACAGACACTAAGGACTTAGAATTTTCCTCTTTCTCTCTATTTTTATTACTTTGTTCTTGGTAATTTGGTCATATATTGGTAGTGGTATAACAAGTAGCACATTTGCCTTTGGCTGTGGGGTCTATTCCCACACTAAGTAGATGGACTGATGACACTGCAGTGTAACATAAGGGGGTTGTTCCACTCTTGAGTATATTGTCTTTCAGATGAGATGTTATCCCAGTGCCCCATCTGCTTCAATCGCTGGTAGCTCAACTAGATGCCGAAAAGAGTAAGTGTGGTTCCCTGATGCCCTGGCCAAATTTCCCCTGATGAGAGGCCACAATCCTACTGGGACTAACCTGATCGAAAAAGAATAAAATAAGTCTTATGGAAAACAAAGCAGACAGTAAGACAGTTTTCCCCGGGGGGGGGGGGGTCAAGGTAATATACTACAGTTTTCTTCTAAACAAATTTGGTGGCAGTATGTATAACTTACTCAATTCTTGCTACACACACATCTGTATCATCCTGATGCCTAATGACAGCTGTTTGTACCACTGCTTCTGTAATTATAACATATAATGGACAGGACTTGGGTATCCTGTACTAGAACATATTCAACTGCGAACATGACTAGATGGGATATTTTCAGACTGAAATGGGGATGGAATCTCAGAACTGGAAGTGGGAAGATGTTTGAAAATAAGTGATCATTAAATTATGTTGTTTACCACTAAATTAATTAATTAATTATACAGTAAAGCCAACAAAGGTGAGTACATGTGGAGTCACTAAAATATATTTTACAGAATCAGTGTGTGAAGTTGATCATCAGAAGCAAAAGATGGAGCTCCATGGCTCCCATCAGAGGCGGCATGCTTTTGTGTGCATAAGGAGTCTACTACCTTGGGATTAAGAAAACTTAGAGTTAGTTATAGTAAGTGGAAAGGCACTGGTGACAGAGTCTCCAGCAGAGGGGGTGTGGGAACTTTGTCCACACAAAAGAACTTCTCTTTACCTTTGTTTTTGTTAAGAAATAGCATTTAAACTACTGGCCATGAAGCTACTGTCCTGAAGTCATGTAAAACAATATAAAAATAAATAAAAAATGTATATTTTTCCTTAATTTCTGTTTTATTCAATTTTAATTAATGGGTAGGTGAACTAGACTATTTTGAGCTTTTCAGCCATGATATAATTGCTATAATTAATATGGAAGTATTTACATAATTGTATGTTGTAATCTTAATGACTGTACAACAGGCAAAACATAACAGAGATGCAAGACAAAGCACGTGCATTCACCAATTTGACGGATTTTAGCCATTGCAAGTTAATTTGCCAGAAACCAGTACAAGGAAAGGCAAAGCTAACATAAGAGATTCCAAACTGAAAGTCGCAAGAATCTTCTAATGTTATAAGCTTGGTACAGAATGATACAGAGGTTGAATAGGTCCTTTTTGTGTCAGTGTGGAGTTTGAAAGTGTGGGGTTGCCACTGTGGAAGTTGTAGATCAGACTGCAAAAGGGAGATGTGAGATGTCAAGTGTGATTTGAAATGCCATATGAGTGGAAGGATCTAGAAGTTTCTTTAAATTTGATCTCATACAAAAATGTACAGTTACTTAAGTAATTTATAAGTTAGCAAGAGCCTGGAAACAACTTGGCTGGGGAGTAATGGGAAGCATTTTTGACCTGCACAAAATGGCAACAAAGATTAGAAAAGTCAAAGAGACATTAGAAGTATACGAAAAATACAGGATGATAATGACAGAGAGCAGTAACAGCTAAAGCAGAAGGAAAAGAGTCATTAAAAGGCCAAACATGTTGAATGGATAACAAAACAGTCAAGAAAGAAAATACAAAATGCTATAGATATATAGGGGAACTTGGAAAATGATGAGAGGATATTAACACTAGAGAAGCTGAACAGGAAATGGACATGTTAAGAGAGCTACTCACAGTCCATTCACAAAAGCACACATTTTAAAAAGAAGTGCAGAGTGTTGAGATATACACAGCGATGACATCTGAACTTTATATTCTTTAATTATCAGTTGTCTTCCCATTATGCTTCACTGCCTCATCTCCTGAACCCACTTCACTAAATCTGGCCTTGTGTCCGCCTTCACTTTCAGCAAGTTTAATTTCCTCATTTTCACCTTCAAATCTTGATGCACTAGGATTTTCATAATGGTTAAGGTCTTAGTCTTGAAAGATACCAAGTACATGGGTTAATTCTGATCTCTCATTACTCACAACTCTTATAATAGTCTGCAGACTGAAAGCATAGTATTTAACTATGAACCACGCTTTCAGGCAGTCTGCATCTTATCTTTAATTTTTCCCACGTCAGCACTCTATTTATCACCATCTCATCCGGGTATTTTCAGTGCATGCCTTTCCTCTTCTACTGCCTAAACACAAATTTCCCCTCTTTCATCTAACTCCGCTCTCCCTGTTGGAAAAAAAAAGATGCCTTCTCCATCACATCAGTGCCTAAGCTTAGTAATGATTTATTTAGGGTACCCCAATTTGACTGCTCCATTCCACTCCCCCTAGTCCTCATTTGAACATCAAGTCTCATTACGTCTGGAACACTTTATTCCAATGGTGCCTTCCAACAAACACCATATTCCTTTGATTTAATCAGTTTTAACAGTACCATTTGTATTGTCTTCAAATATACTGAAACAAACCATGGACTGCCAATCCACACATAACCTTCACTTTTCATGGACCCCTATCTCATGCAATGTTCTTTTTATTTCCATTGCATAGAAATTTGCTTATCCAACTTTTTAGTTTTATTGTATGCTTCCAGTTTTTTTGAAGCCAAAACACTTGAACTAAATATAATTTATGCAGCAGCACATACTAGTTAAAAGCCTGTACATGCTGGTCAAGCTCTAATGTTAGTAGCTTCCACTTCTGTAAGTCGGACCTTATCTTTTCTAGTACCTGTTCAATAATGGTTCATTGACCCTTCTAATGTATCCAAATGCAAAACTGTGCACCCCCAACATGTTAGGATAGGTTTCCAGACCCTCTCTGGTCAGCTCAAATTTGACTACTAACCTTTGTCTTATCTATGTTTATTTTGTACCTTGTCTTTTCCCCAAATGCCTTCAGCTTGCAAGATAAATATGGCATATTCTCCTCTGAATTACTGAGTGCTAAAAGTAGATCATCTGCAAAATGCATGATTTTAGGGCACAGACTTCCACACCTACACCACTGTAAACTTGAATTTCTCTAATCATGTGACAGTGGCTCTAAATATAATGCAAACAAAATCAGCAATAAAGGGCAGCCCTGTCTTACACATCTTACCAGCTCAGACTTCTTTAAAACTCTTGCTAATGCCTTCAGACTTGCTTGCTTGCTTCCAATCCTCTGTAAATGGTTTCCAGCAAACTACATAATTCTCCTAGAAACCCAAATGCCTTCAGTTCTGCGGATAAGAACTTCTGTTCGACCCTAATTGAACGCTAATCAAGACAATCTACTGCTGCTTTCTTCTTTGTCACCTGCCCATTCAATGTTATCATTACTGGTCTTAAAATATTATCCAGTGTCCTCTCCTCTCACAAAAATCCCTCACTGATGTAGATGTATTACATTCAGCACTATTTTAGTTAATCTGCACAACAGGACTGTCTTAAAGTCATGTTTCAAAATAGAAATTGGCCTACATCAAACACTTAATGTCCTTGTAGAAAACTGATACTGTTTATGCGTATGTGGTACTTCACAATCTTTCACTAACCATGTTCCTCATGTAAGCCATCTCTCCTTTGTCCTTCCTTCTCTCACTTTCCATATCTCAGCTGGCATATTCCATCACTCCCTGGGACCTTCCCTACCAAATGAACTGTCATGTTCCTTAACTCCTTAAAGATTATTGGTGCTTTCACCACATATGTCTGCTCCTTTCTGACCCTAGGGACCAATATAATATTTTTTTTAACTGTTCCAATACTTCCTCTACCTTCCTCACTACTCCCCTGTTGACTGCTTCTTCAGTTCAAAACATGGGTGTCACTCTCTCACATTTTGCTGCCAGTGGCCCTGGTGATCTTACATTGCTTGCGCAGAATAAGTCGTACACCAAAGCCCTCGGAAATCTCACATCCTGCATTGCATTCTTAACATTTAGTAATGTAGCCCTTTCTTTGTCTGTTGGGCTTGGTACTAAAATTTACAATTGATCTGCACTGTCCTTCATTTCCTGTCTTCATCACTCAGCTGTCTACTCCAGATATAGTCTTTAGTGTTTTCTGCTACCCTTGCTTAAATGTACCCTACACAAATCCCCCCTAAACTCAACCTTCATTAGTAATATTTCCAACAGCTTCTTAACTCAGCCTTGCACCACCTTATTCTTCTAACAAGTTAGCTGGAATATTCCGGTGTCTCACCAGCTTTATATGCAAAAAATCATAGCAGAACTTATTTATGCTGACAAAGGCAACTTAACTCATCTAGATCCCGATCAGTTTGGTATTATGAAGGGCAGTGCCTGTGTCCTGAACCTAGTAAGCTTATTTGCAAAGGTTACAGGGGCTGTGGGCAGTGGTCACTGTGTGCACACTTATCTAGAACTGCCCAAGGTTTTTGATACTGTTCACCACCATGGAATTTTGAAAACTTAGATGCAAAGGAAACCCTATGTTGTCCACTGAATTGCCAATTGGCTACCAAAGAGATCTCAGGTTGTGATGTAAATTTGTAGAGGGTGGTATGCCACAGGGGTCCAGGGCCTCTCCTGTTTAGCATTTATTTTCAGACATCCAAGCTAATATCCCAGAAATGTGGTTCACCAATTTGCTGATGAAAGCAAGCTGGTTACTGCCATCCACTCATCTACTGATACTATGCAGCTACAGCAAAGGCTGGAATGTGCACATACCCAATATGCTGAAAATGGTATAAATCCATCCTTCCACAACCCCTTTACCCATTTTTGCACATGGGTGTCACTTCAACAGTGGTTCTTCCACACCACAGTCCTATGGCCAGTTTAGTGTGTCCAATCCACCTACTGCATGTCTTTGGAATGTGGGAGGAAACCAGACCACCTGGAAGAAACTCATGCAAGCATGGGGATGACATGCAGACTCTGCACAGAAGGTACCCCAGCCAAGAATCAAACAGGGGACCTCTTGCTGAATGCCACAGTGCAGGCCAAACATAAAAATAAGGCCATGAAAATGGTCTAAAGTTGATTGCAAAAAAGTACATTTGGCAAAATAAGCTGCTTCTACTTCATGTATTATCGACAGTACTCCTGTTCCGATAGAAAATGTCATAACAGATCTGGATACTTATGTGAATAACTCTCATTCAATCACAATGTTTCTGTCATAGTCAGGAAATCATTTTATTTGACTCAGTTATTATCACTGGAATATCTTGAAGAACCAGGGAAGTTGCCTTACACCTGTATTCTTCCCTTATCACATTCATCAGTGAGTATGGTGCTCCATTTTGGTATGTAAAAATTCAAGCATATTGCTCAAATAGAAGGGTCCCCAAAAATTTCTAACTTGGAAAATTAAAGGTCTTAAATCCTTCAAGAATTCCTGAAAGATTAGCATGACTGCCAGCAACCTGCCAGCTGCTCCAAGATAGCCTATGTTTAGCTTTTCAAGCAATAAAAGTCCCAATCCTGTCTGATCTCTTAGTTCACAAAACCACTGTCTTTACAAATACCTGCACTGGAAACCTAAACCTACACTAAACCATAAACAAGTCTAGTTGGAGGGAAAGGCTTCTACCACAATGTATTCCAGCTCATGAAATAAATTGCCATGACAGGTCAAGTAAAGTACTTCTTTGGCTACTTTTAAAGCTAATCCTAATAACTGGATGTGAGTCTCACACTTACATGGAGCTTATGATGTAAGACCCTGCTTGATTTGAGTGGTAAACAGTATTAAGAATTTTGCAAGGATGGGAAGAACGTTTAAGTTTGTAAGGCCTTAAAGGCCTACATGGTTAGGTATCATATCGTCCCCATGGGCTTATTATTATTGCTATATACCTACAGAACCACATTCCATCTTTTCTACTTTATATATCATTTCAGCCCATCCCATTAATTTTCTCTATTCTCAACCTACTGCTACATTTACAGGAATAATATGAATTGTCATAATTTTTATTGGCACTATCCATACATTCCTAAGACCCAAGTACTGTTCCATTTTCCTACAATACTTCTCAAACTTTCCTATTCTGGGCTGGTCATTGCTTCTTTTGGTGCAAATCATATTTAGTCTCCTTCCTGAAAGTCCATCAGTTAGATTAAGATCTTGTTAATTTGACAGGCTTTAATTTTTGAAGCAAATATATAGTGATAACTGTGCAATTCTCTACCTAAGCAAACCCTTTCAGACCTGTAAAACACCAAGATCCGACAACATTTCTTCATTCTTTCACACCTACTCTATTTGCTAACAGCAGAGTCATCATTCCAGAAGGAATGCAGGAAAAAGTGGGAGATAGAACAGACAAACCAGTGTAGGAAGAAATAATGAATGGCAAAGAAAGGAGTTGCAGTAGCAGAAATCACGGTATCGGAGCACTCTGCTAGCTTCTATAAAGTGACTCAGTACATGATAGAAAGATAAAGAATATGGTCAGACATCTTTCATAAGAGATGCTGGCAACAATCTGCTCACCAGTGCACAGGACATCAAAACCAGACTGAAGGAGTATTTCCAGCAGCTTCTGAATGAAGAAAACACTGTAGCGGCTGTAGTGCCCCAGACACAGCCTACAGTGAGAGAAGGGGAGAAGCTGTATTGCCCCAGATACAGCCTATGAGAAGAGGAGTAGCCCACCATAGAAGAAGTAAGAATAGCACTAAGGAAAATGAAGTCAGAGAAAGCAGCAGACTCAGATGAGGTCACAACAGGTATGATAAAGATGTTGGGAAAGGTAACACAGAAATGGCTCATAGCAGTATGGAGAGAAAGGTGTACCCAGATTAATGGAGAATAAGCATACTATTCCAGTGTTTAAGAAAAAAGGAGACATTCACAACTGTGGGCAGTACAAAGGTATCAAACTCCTATCAAGTTACATGTAAGTTCTGGAGAGAGTGATTGATAAATGAATATGCAGAGTAGTATGAAGTAAGAAGGGAGGTGAGCAATTTGTATTCAGATCAAGATGCAGCACAACTGACCCAATGTTTGCAGTGAGACAGATACTTGAGAAGAAGCTAGAAATGAGTTAGAGTCCAACAGGGCATTCCTAGACTTGGAGAAAACATATGACAATGTTCCATAAAAGCTGATTTGGGCAGTCCTGTGGTCCCAGAAATATTGGTAGAATTAGTGCAGGCTGTGTACAAAGACCCAGTGACTCAAGCCTAGCGCTCAACCTCCTATCCCCAAAATGTGAAACGCTAGCCATCATATTGTGGAACAAATGGACAAAATGTGGAATACATATTAACGGCTTACTAACAACATCAACTAGGAAGATCATATGGTGGATAAAATATGCTGTTTTACTTATAAAACAGTGATTCATTTCTATATACCAAGGATATCAGAAAAAAAAATCCTAAAAACTGATTGTGGGACAGACCTTTTCAGTGTGGAACTTTGAGGAACATGAGCCTTTTAAGACCACAAATGAGGTACATTCCTAAGAACAATGTTCAGTCTCACAGAGTGGTACCCAGTGGGAGTGGGTGTGCATCAGGGTTCAGCTCTGAACCCACTGCTGTTCATACTGGTGATGGACTACATTAGCAAACAGGTTGGAGAGGACAGATCAACAAAGTTGTATATGCAGATGACATGGCATTACAGGTTCTGAGCAAGAAGTTCAACAAAGAATAGAGGAATGGAATGCAAAACTGAAGGCACATGGGATGAAACTGAGTACAGATATGGAAGTTGTAATGGCAGCAAATGGAGGAAATTAGAAGAAGCTGAAAATTGAGACAGTGGAAGAGGTTAACAGCTTCAGATGTCGGAGAGGGAGGTAGTTGAGGAGTAGGATAGTCTAAATGAGGAGGTTAAAACTAGAATCAGAGGGGATACAGCCAACTGGCACAGTGTGGCAGGTGCAGTATATGACAGAAGAATGCCAAGGAAGCTGAAAAGTGAGGGATACAAAAACAGTTGAAGTGCCTGATATGGGTGGTAGGATGCACACTGCAGGACAGATGAAAACATGAAGACATAAGAGCAGGAGCCAAAGTAGCTCCAATTGCAGAAAAGATCAAAGAGAACAGATTACGGTGGTTTGGGCACCTGTGAAGGAAAGAAGAAGAAAATTTGGGAAAGACGAGAAGAAGGCAAGAGGAAACAAGGGCATCAGCAAAATGGTGGAGGCCAGGCATGAGTGTCAAAGAAGGTAGAAGAGTGGCACTGAACAGAGAGATGGCGGCAGTTTACATGACACCCCAATTCCATGTAGAAAAGGGGGTTTGATGATGATGAAAGAGACCTCATTCTCTCACAGAAACTTTATTTGCTAACAGTACAGTGAGTCCCCTCCTCCTTACCCTGCAGTAGTTTATACTACCTCAAAGTTTATACCCCCACTCTACAAATTTTCATGTTCTACTTCAGTTAGTTAGATTTCCTGTAGGGCTACTGCATCACCCCTTCTGCCTTAATATAATTTAGCACCCTTTCCCTTATCAATGGGCCAGTAAGAGCACTTATATTCCAGCTCAGCACATTCCTCCTAGGGATGTCTTTTCCAACTGTAAATACTCTCTCCTCCGTAGCCTTAACTGTCTACCAATCAGTAAATTTCCCAGGTTCCTATTACCAGATCGCAGACACAGTTTGTCGAATGTGTCTTGATCGAACTGACAAGAGCGAAAAGGCAAAATAACGAAGCGGCTTTTCAGCAAATTCTTTCCCTGGGAAAGATTTCGCTTGGCCGCTTTTGTTACTTTGCCATTTTCGGCACTTGGTATATTTAAGTAGGAGGGTGTGGGGGTGAAGCCCCCCAAATTATGTAATGTTTTAAAGTATTTATTTATTTACTTATTATTTCGGAACAGCTGAGGTTTCAACGTTGTAAGGTTTTGCTTATATGGGGTTGATTATTTATCGTTCGCTTTTCTAACCGTGCGATAATATAATATGAACCCAGTGTCCCACCCAATTGCTCAGCGCAATATTGCATCATCCTACCTTTCTTTGCTCTATTTTTGTTGTTTACAAAGTAACTACTACACCTTAACTTCTTGAGATTATGAACCTCTACAGCTACTAACTCTTTGACTACAACTATGTAGTAATTAAATTCTCCACTTCCAATGTGGAGGCCTCTGATTCAAGTCTGATGGGCATCGCCAAATCTCTACTTACCAACCTCAGTGGCATCAAATCTCTGCTTACCATCGTTGGTGGACAAGATAAGCAAATTGATTTTGAAATGTGTCAACATGGCTTCACACACCAAGGAACCTTACCACTACTTTCTCTGCCTTAATTCTTTGAGTGGCACTGCTCTCTTCCTCAATACGTTTAGCTGCTTACAAAAGTAGAAATAGTTGTATTTGTCTGCTGCTTTTGCCACTTTTGGAACCTGCTGCTCATCTCTACACTCCTCTTCTCTCCTCCTTCACCATTCATAACTTCACTGTCTGCCTCTCAGTTCCCCTGCTGCCACTGCCCTGGGGCACGCCTCATTTCCTGCAGCTCAGTATAAGCACGCACAGCACCATGGAGAAAATGTTTAATTGTAGCCAGATACAAAAGATGAAATCAAATCCCTCTTGATCTGCAGTCCTGAATATCTCTATTAAAAGCAGCTCTCCTTTGCCTGGCAGTGACAGAATAGTCCTGGTCAAGGGAGACAGTTTTAGTCCCAGCTTCCAGAGTTTACAAGTGATAGATTTTTTTACATATATGTAGTGAATCTTATTAACATTGGCCTGAGTTGCTTCCACCTGAGGAATGCCAAGCTGCTAATCACTCTCTAAAACTTCAGTCCACTTCAAGGGTATAACAAATCTCATTCTGTCTCTTCCCTCTTAACGCCTTGGCACTCCTATCAGCCTTATCTTTTTCCTTCTAGCTCTCCTCTTGACCTGTGAGGGCTTCCTCTACATATTCAATCCAGTGTTTATAGCCACCTGCAGTTTACCCTTCATCTTCACTTTAACACACTCACTGATTAACAGGTACATTGCATCAAAATGGTGTGAGCGAGAGGGAGACAGCACACCATCCATCTCTGTCAATGACAGCTAGTAGCATTTATCTGCACGTACTGTTCAGACACCTCGTTCATTTTCTTTAACTCTAAAAATATTGAGGCTGGTGACACTTCAGCTAATTCTGGATCTCCCATTAGGTGGGTGACTATTGCTTGCAACAGGCTTGACTCTCTCCCCTCATGGCCTACTTGGATATTCAACAAACTTGGCGTAGCAAACTGCTCATGCATTGTTAGACAAGCGCAGCAAAAAATCTCCTTATGTTAATACTGAATATAGGAGTTACAACTTATACTATATCTCTTAGTGAGCATGGCCCCACTTTCCTCCATGAAACTAGGATACCACCACTCCACAAATGGGAATACACAAGTAATACAGATGTTGAATGCAGATGCAGTTACTGCTACTGGATGAGAAGTGGGAGGTAGAAATGTTGATCAAGATGCTAGTGTACCTAGAAAGTCAAACAATTCTAGATGTATGCCAAAGCAAATTGTTAATGCTAAAACAAACTCAAAATGACTATGCAATATTATTTTTACATAATGAAATGCATTTTGATATGAAACCTGTACTTCCTGATGTCCACCAAAAACCTCCCTGCATAGTATTTTTAGGTGTAGAATCATGCAAATACAGGTTGGTTTGTACACATCGGCCAACTAAACAGAAAATAAAAAAACAGTGCAATATGGTTATTCAGTTATCATCATAAAAATGTATTCTTCTATTCAGTTTATTTCTTTTAATACCATAACAGTAGTAGTATGTGGGTCAGTTTTAAGGCTATAAAACTTTAAATATTTTAACGTTTAACAGAACTATATACTGAACTGCAAAAATGTCCTCTTTATGGAAAAAGTATGGAATATGCTTCAGCATGTTACCTCATTTTTGGTGCTGGAAAGGAGTCAAGAATAGAGAAATAAGTAACAAGTTAAAGAAGGGGAATCTTTCTTGATTTTCCAGTAGAAATCATGCCACTAAACTTAAAAGATAACATAAAAACGCCATTATGGTTATTAACTTGCCATTCATTTATATTGGGTGAACTAGTGTATTTGACTGAAACCTGAAAGCTGAACCGTTGATATCCGTTCCAAGTTTCAATTAGTGTATTTTATGCTTGAAAAAACTTTTACAATGAATCTAGTTGCATAAACTGCAGCTGCATCAGTGGTTTATCAGGTAATGCAATTGCCTTTCGTGCTGGAAGATCAGAATATGTGGGTTCTACTCCCACACTAGGTATTTAGATTAATTTCCAATATAAAAACTGCAGTGCAGCATGGTGAGAGGGTCTGCGCTCCAAAGTGTGCTGCCCGTTGGATGAGATATTAAACCAATGTCCCATCTGCTTCAGGTAAATATTTGAAGAACTCAAGGCAATTATATAAAAAAAAAAGTATGAGAAGTTCCCAGATGCCCTGGCCAAATTTCCCCTAGTTAGTATGAATACTAACTCAGGTCTCCCGTGAAAGGAGGACAGTGGCCTACTAGGACTAACATGGTCAGCCAACAATAAGTTAATAAATAAAAAATAAACGTATTGGTTTGCTGTTAAGGGTATTTAATAAGAGACAATCTTCCATGAAATAATTGTCATTTAGTGATAATTTTCAGACTCCCATACCTTATTGGTGATGGTACCACATAGTAAGAAAGTAAATATGTGATAAACATTGAATGGTGATGACATTCATAAAACAACTAGACAATAGGACATGTAGAATCATAACAGAGACTTTACTATATGAATGCACAGTGACAAGCAAGGTACCAGAGTGGACATTACTGGGGTTAGATGTTTTCTTGCCTTTAAAAGTGACCTTGTACAGTACTGAGAAGTGAAATTTTGCCTTTTAATTAATGCAGAATCTATGGACACTGCAGATACAGAAAAGATGTCCAAAGTATAATAAGGGACTTGCTTTCTACATGTAATACAAGTGACAATACTCCTTAATGGTCCAGGTTTTGGCCAACGAAAAAGAAAATCAAGGTTTTCTGACCAACCCATTCATCTAGTAAACAAGTTTATAACTAAATGCATATTGAAAAGGCAGTCCGAGACATGACAGTGTTCATTTCATGCAAAAGAAATGCAAGACAGTGTATCCAAGATGCAAACTAGTTCCCCTGTTGAAATGTGACCACTTGAAATACAGAGTGACAAAAAGCCAAAAAAAGACTGAAAACATAGGAGAGACTGAATCTCAAATATTGCTCTTCTCCTTAAAACATCTTTTTTCAGGAGTGGCAAGCCTGAGCCTGTGTGTGTGTGTGTGTGTGTGTGTCAACTCCAAAATATATCTCAAAGAGAAGGTAATATTCTGAGAAATGGCATCTCGGACTTGCAATATGTAAGTATGTTCCTTCTGCCATACAATCTCCCTTTTTTGGGACTTGCTCTAGAGGGTCCCGACATTTCAAATGGTTATTACTCATAAAATAAATATTTAACTGCTGAAACAGCAGCATAACAACAGTTGCGGAACGGAAATATGCTGATGACAATCTAGGGATTTGCATTCACTAATGCTCTTATTGTTAACATTTTCTTGATTTAAATCCCTTGAATGATCATTTCTGCAACAATAACAGTCTTACACCACAACAAAGTATCGGCTAGCATATTTTGCCCCAGTCCTGTTTGATGTATAGGCACACTACCTTTTTAGAGTTTTGTTTACTTTGAGTTAAATGTTAAACTTACAGCGACTTCTCTTGCCTTTTAGCAGGGTAGGGTGAATTGACATACAGCTAATTCAGAAAATAGTAAGCTGATAACTAGTAAGGCCACATGCTCCCCTTTTAGTCAGTACCACTTTTCCAACAGATATTGGAATTGACGACTTAAGACCACCATGCAGCATGTAAGGCTTAAGTTCTCTGTCAATGACAGCTAGTATTTGAGGATCAGTGATAGTCAGGTTTGATGCCCGTGATCTTCTTAAAGCAAACTTAAAGCCAATTTGACTTGGTTATTGTTTCTATTTATTATGAGCCTAGTCTGTTTCAGTCTAGCATATAGCATCAGCCACCCAATGTAAGGCATTGTTTCTTGCCATTAATAATACTTTTACAATAATTATGCACTAGTGGAGGGGAACTAGTGGGTAGAGTATGAAAGGAAAACATCCATCCCTACAGCATAATGTCCATTGCATTTTTGCTTCTTGGCATACCTCTCAATTATCCAGATTTTTTTTCAGAATGTCCATATTTTTGCCTCAGATTTTTGGTTTGCTCCTCATGAAATTTGTGGTTGGAGGTAAATCACTGAGTACTCAGGTCATTAAATAATGGCAGACAAGATTCAGTTGTCATACCCATTTAAAATACAAAGTAATTCAAAACCTGCTGTTCTATCAGCTTTCCAAGTTTATAAGGGCAATATTTAGAAATTGTCCCTATTTTGGGGCCTTTGTCCCCTTATTATTTTGAGCTTTGTCCAAGTGTCTTGCACTTACAAGTTGAGAGAGATGCTTCCCAGCCTTCTTTGCTAGACAGAATGAATAAGACCCTTGTAGATGATGGGAATGCTGTCAAGGTCTGAGATATATACTCCATTTTTTTATTTTAGTTTCACGTGGACAAGAAGGGTCGAGTGAATTTTGCACAGACAGATGTTCTCATTCATGTAGTGAACCGAGAAACCAACCGTATCCTGGATGTGGAGCGGTATGTTATTACAGATGATACATCACTGGTGCATTGTTTTTTTCTGTTATTCCCCCCTTTCCAACTCACAGTGTTTTACTATTTTTACAGTGTTATTCAGATGATAGATGAAAACAAGGAGCAACTCCGAAATCTCTTCCGAAATTATAATGTTCTTGATGTTCAGCCCGCTGTTACTGGAAAGATTCCAGATGACCTGACAGCTCTGCAGGTAAGGACAACAGGAGCATAGAAAACTCCAATGTCACATCACATCCAGTTACTGGCAAAAAAATAGACCTCGGTGTATATATAAAGCTATATGTATCATCACAGAGATGCCTTCTGCGGCCAAATGGAGATGCACACTGGGTATAGTGATATGATCTTTCCTCGACATTTTATTGACTAAGAAATGATTTATGTTCTCATACTAATGCCTGTAAAGAAAAACGTGTTTGCAGATACAGCATGCTGTCTGTTTACAAAGTAAACATAAACAAGCTTATCTCTATAAAATGTTGTATCCCTGAAGGGACAAGGTGAGCACAGATTGCCCACTTCAGATGTTTTATGCTTTACAACACTTTTACAATAGGTATTGTTTCTGATTGTTTCTGCTTTTAGACATCTGCCCCATGTGTTGCTTTAATTCCATTGTTGTATATAGTTTAATATAATCGCTAATACAGCATGTTCTGGGGGTATTGAAGTCAGTACGCTTTGCTCCTTATAACTGTTATGGTAGCATGTTCTGGGGGTGTTGAAGTCAGTATGCTTTCCTCCTTATAACTGTTACGGTAGCATGTTCTGCGGATGTTGAAGTCAGTACGCTTTCCTCCTTATAACTGTTATGGTAGCATGTTCTGGGGGTGTTGAAGTCAGTATGCTTTCCTCCTTATAACTGTTACGGTAGCATGTTCTGCGGATGTTGATGTCAGTACGCTTTCCTCATAAC